>NW_020837992.1:12351959-12409058 GCF_003676395.1 Aethalodelphis obliquidens | reverse complement strand
ATTTGTCCTGCTGGTCGGGACTCCCGGGGACGCCCGGGGCCGTACACAGGAGAGAGCAAAAAGAGATGAAGTATAATTACTCTGTGGTGACAGTATTAAATACCACACATAGGACTGTGCTACCTCATCTCAGCCTAGACGTCTTTCCCACATTAAAATACTGCATGATAAGTGATATGAAAGCGATAATCACAGAAAACAATTAGGGCGCATGCAGGGTCATTAAACCAGGACAAAGTGGTCCCCGAAGAATTTAACAGCTAGGCGAAAATCTGAATCACAGTAGCATTAGCTAACCCTTATTAAGCCAGACACAGTTCTACATGAGTTACATATATTACCTAAATTGGTTAATGAATACTTTAATAATCCCTTGAGGTAGGGACTGTAATTTATTCCTAGATTATAGTGAGTCAGTGGATAAAGGCCATTTTCTAAAGAGATCATCGGTTTTGTAGAGGCTCAGAGGTGAGTGAGTAGTTCAGTGTGGCTAAAAGGCTGGAGAATTAAGCAGATGCTAAAATATTGGTCCCATAAAGCCTTTTAAGGAGTTTTGACTTTATTTCCAGAGTAATGTTAAAGAGAATGTTTTGAGAGACCCAGAAAGGCTAGACTCAATGAGACCCACCCTGGGAAGTTGGTCCTTGTCCCAAACTGAGGCATGTTAACAAGAGGAAATTTAGGAATGGATTGTTTCATCCTTTGCTAAAGTTCATTTATTTTCCATAAAGCAAGAGTGAATGCCCTTATTCTAGGTGGTGAAGTCGAATGAGTTTTAGTCTCATCTTTCTTAAATGAGATGTACCAGATACTTAGCAAGGGGGCCGAGAAGCCAAAGGTGGAATTACTGGCACCAGAAGACCAGTACTCTCTGTCTTAGAAATGGGGTTCCCTCGGGCTTCCCTGGTGGCACAGTGGTTGGGAGTCCACCTGCCGATGCAGGGGACACGGGTTCGTGCCCCGGTCCAGGAGGATCCCGCATGCCGCGGAGCGGCTGGGCCCGTGGGCCATGGCCACTGGGCCTGCGCGTCCGGAGCCTGTGCTCCGCAACGGGAGAGGCCGCAACAGTGAGAGGCCCACGTACCGGAAAAAAAAAAAAAAAGAAATGGGGTTCCCTCAAAATTTTGAGGTTGCCCAACCACTGCTTCCCTGGAAAAGCCTGAATCTGGTCATTAAAAGGTAAACAGTGTCCTTGCTGCAGCTGTTACATGGGGTGTTTGTCTTCATGATAATTCTTATCCCTGGTATGAGGTCAAAGGTACCAACAATTGTGGAAAATTATAGAAGGAAATAGAGCACTTCGGCAGCATTTGGAAAGCCATTACAATAGGCAGGCAAAATTCCTAAGTACTTGTTATCAAGTAAGATTAAAAGGATAAAATTTATTAAATTGACATTATCAAGCTAAGTAGTGTTCCATCCTGTTTGCAGTTTTTAACTGTGAAGTAAACCACAACTCAAAATATCTGATTGCACTCCAGGAAAATGGTTCTCCAAAAAAGTAGAAGTATACATGGAGCAGTGGGAAGGAGAGAGAGAGAGAGAGAGAGACAGAGGGAGGGAGGGAGGGAGGGAGGGAGAGAATATATTGAGAGACAGAGAGAATGCTTTATTGCCTCGTAGCACAAAAACTATCTTTCATTCAAAACAGATGAGAATGAACAAGAAGTAATGCTTCTATCGATCCACTCAGCTTCCTGCCTTCAGGGTATTATTGCACAGACAAAAGGTAAAAAACTGGAGACACTTTAATCTTTCTCACACCTCAGGAGCTTCGTTTCTATACACTGACTTTTGAGTACCAATGGCTACATCTGGTTTCTGAGCAAATGAAGCTGAGCTTCCTTAGCCTCCAGTTAGAACAGGCACACGCATCTGTCCTCAATTGACACACACTCAGCTAAAATGTTGCAGCACTGGCTGGCCTTTTGTCATTGTTCTCTTGACAGCAAAATCACTATCATCTGGCTCTGTTCGATCAAAGAAGGACACGCGTTTGATATAAGGGCTGTTGCTTCACAGCATCACACTTCGTTATTATTACCTCTTTGGCAACATGGCATGGAGATGAAAAATAGGCATCTTTGATATGCAACAGAAACAATGACCAGACCTACAGACTGAACTTGACTGTTTGCCTGGTAGGTTCTTTCAAACTGCTGCTTCTGCAGTTCCTCCATTCTGTTGCAGGTTGCTTCAGATGTTGGTTTTGAGGAAACCTCGAGGTGTGAGCCAAAAACAATAAGAGAACGATTGTTGATACGTCTGCTCCAATAGAGAAATGAGGATGTACCAAATAAGGAGGCAGTTTATCTGCAGATCCCAGTATGCCAAAGAGTAGGGCTTGTTTCAGGCTGTCCTAATCTCTGTCCCTAATCAAAGACCTCTGTTTCAGAAATGTTGGCTACCACAGTTTGTTCACACATACTATTACTTTTCAAGCTGGCAAGTTTAGAGGTCATTTTACAACGTGAGAAAGCTGAGGGCAGAAGGGATGACTGCTATGGGTAAGGTCAAGTTGTTTAGGTCCTACCTTAAGCTGGATGCCACTCAATAGGGCCTTTCCCAATCTTTTCATTTGTGGTTACACTTATAAGTCAAAATTTGCCTTAGTCACCTGAGTATGGAAAAATGAAAATAATCCTAATAAAAATAAATATGGGAAAGAGTTTGGAGGTAGCAGGAGTTGTGGGTGTGGACATATAGAATAGAATAAGAAACAGACTATAAAATATGGAGCAGAATAAAGTAAGAAAGAGATAAAGAAAAAGAAGAAATAGGGTGCTTGTTGCAGATTGAATTTTGTCCCTCCAAAAATATAATGTTGAAGTCCTAACTCTTTGTACCTGTGAAAGTGACCTTATTTGAAAGGAGGGGTTTTGCAGATGCAATCAAGTTAAAATGAGGTCATTAGGGTGGGCTCTAATCTGGTGACTGGTGTTTTTATAAGAAGAGGAAAGCGCCATGTGAAGAGACAGACACACAGGGAGAAGGTCAAAGGATGACAGAGGCAGAGATTGGAGTGATACAGCTGCAAGTCAATGAGCAAAAAGGACTGGCAGCCACCAACAGCAGCCAGGAAGAGGCAAGGAAATGTCCTCCCCTACAGGTTTTAGAGCCCTTTCGACACCTGGATTTGGGACTGCAAGCCTCCAGAACTGTGAAAGAATGAATTCCTGTTGTTTTGTCACCCAGTTTGTGGTCCTTTCTTTTAGCAGCCCTGGGAGACTAATACGGGGCACACGAGGAGAAGCCTGCACCTGACGTCATCCAACTGTACCCTGATGTGAAGTAGAATTAAGGAGTTTCAGCCCTCAGCTCAAAGGCCTAACATGGTCAGTATCTTTACCCTCTGGAAAATCAAAACAATCTTTGCTTATGTTCAGCTTTTCAGCATCTCTCTACTTCTTCACAGTGGGACAGAGATCTCTGAAGCCAACTTGATGATTTCATTTGCCAGTTGTGTCAGGAGCCTAGGATTTAATCTTCCAGTTCTAGAGACTGGAACTCACTGAAGGCAGCCAGGTGAATCTCAACCCATGCTCACACTGTAGTGTCATCCTGACAATGTTCTATCTTCTTCAACCTGAAGTTTAATCTTATCAATAGACAGAGCCAAAACCAATTAGATCTGGAGAAGTTCCATTTCCCCAAGCTAACCATGTGGACTTGTGTCTGTTTTTTGCCGAAAACACACCTCTGCCTATCTGGGGGGGTATCTTGCATTGTGTGTAGTACTGCTGGTACACACAGTACCTTATTCAGTCCTTGCCCCAAAAGACAAAGTAAAAAGGACTCACCTCTTGCCATTCTCCTATCTGGGACTTTACATAAGGCACAAGTGACACAAAGCAACCCAGTGGGGAAGGAATGGCTGGATTTTTTGAGGCAACTTTGCATTTATGCTTTGTCAACTGCTACATCCTGCTGCTTTTTTCTGCTAAGGTGTGATTACTATACCTCTTCCTTCTTGCTTCTGATTTTTCTTCATCATAAATAGTTGTTTCTTTTACATACTTTTAAAGTATATCTCTGTCACCTAAGCATGATTTCTATAAGTGGAATTGCTGTGTCAAAAATCATGATAACGCCTGAGGTTTCAGAGAAAATCTCCAAATTGTTCTGAGAACAAATTATACCAATTTACACTCCCAGGTGGAAAACATTTGATTTTGTCAACTTTGAAATACATTTTTACTCTTATAAAATTATAAGCTGTACATTTTATGGTAAACTTACCTATTTGTAAATCTACCTATAAACTATAAACCAGACAAGGATAATTTTACAGCTGATGTGTTTCTTCAACTCTAATTCTTATTAGAGTTCTTTTTTAAGATCTTGTGGTTTTTTCTATTTGCCAGTGTACCTCAGCATCTGTCTAACAGGTAACACATAGTTACGTGCATAATAAAAACTTAAATAAATGAATTTAAATAAATGAATAAATTTGAATAAATGAATGAGAGACCAGTTTGAGGAAAAGAAATAAGAAACATTGCAGAGAACATTATCAGTGTTTTTTTTTTCCACAACAGAAATGTCCTTAGTAAGTAACAGGACAAACAATTCAAAAGAAGAAAGAGTACACTATGAAAATTTTGCCAAATATTATTCTTCTTTAATCTTTACTTTTGAATGAGTGATTTGTTAGCATTATCAACAAAGTACAAACAAAACCACAAACAACAGATACAGTGAAAAGTAAGTTTTCTTCCCATGTCTATGCCTGAATCTCCTACTTCCCTTCCCAGAGGCAACTATGATTACAGCCAAACAACATTTTTAAGTGCTATTAATTAACTAAGAGGCATTCCCCAAATTCCATCCATCAATGGACACCATTCCTATAGATAAAAGCATGCTTTGCAAAGCATTCCACAATTTCTGTTTTTACCCTTGGATGAAGACACAGTGTGGAGAGCTC
Source organism: Aethalodelphis obliquidens (assembly GCF_003676395.1). Classification (NCBI taxonomy): domain Eukaryota; kingdom Metazoa; phylum Chordata; class Mammalia; order Artiodactyla; family Delphinidae; genus Aethalodelphis; species Aethalodelphis obliquidens. The sequence continues at coordinate 12,404,131 of NW_020837992.1, read as the reverse complement.
TGTTATGATGAGTGACATCTGGAGACCAACATTACTTCTCACATGACCCTGGGAAAAGAAGCAAACATCTGTGGACTGTCTGCCTTGCCTTCCCAAAGAGGGTCTGAGCACATATGTGTGTTCTGAGAGTGACATCCACTGGTGTGTAATCATAACTGCATATGCCAGGGCTTCGAAGATCTGCAAACAGGAAATCCTTAACTTAAACATTATATCAGGCATGGTGCTTCTCAGACATCCATCCATGGAATTCTCCTAAGTTTCCAAACATAGCAACCAGCTTTACTTACTTTGAATTTCAGAAGAGAAGACAGAATAACCACCAGGTCTAGATGTGCTGCATCAACAATAAAGATGTACTTCTGGACATTCATTCGTCTTACATATAATACTGAGCATGAACTACATGCCTGTAACTGAATGTCACACAGTGCTAGGAACAATGATGAAAAAGATACAGCCATATCCTCAAGGGCATCTTCAAACTGGGGGAAAAAAAAGATGCACTGGACATGGAAATACATGGCAAGTCATGCATTCATCTGTGACCTTGTTTTGTCTTGATATATTATTTTAATTTAGCCCTCACAACAATTCTAGAATAAGCAGAATTTTATGTACGGGAAACCCAAGGCTCAGAGAGGTTAAGTGACCTGCCCACAGTTACACAACAATAAAAGTCTGAATCCAGTTTGGCTTGATTCCAAAACCCAAGCTTTGACTACCACCCAATGCAATCCATCAGCTTAGCTCATAAATCAAAGACAAAGCATACTGTTTATTCCAGGCTTTCTAGCCTGTATCTTATTTTATGTTATAAAAGGATGTATCTATCATAGATTCAGTAGAGAATATCTATTCCTATAAAATTATCCCTCCATAAAACTATTATCAGACATAGTAAGATTATAAATATATAGGAAAAGAAATCTTGAAAGTCATCAAAATTGGTAAGCCATTTTCTTCGTTATGTTCAGATTCTTGTTCAATTTCCTTCCAGCTCACCTATTAGCAGTCTAGTTGCATCAATATGGGTCCTTAGTTTGTAACTCCTTGTGAGCCACATTTTTTCTAGGGAAAGAAATTCTGGCTTATATGCTCTTGGGCACCAAAACAAATCCCAGTTGTATCAGTCATGGTTTGATCAGAGAAGCAAAATCACTAGAAAGTTATGCACGTAATAGGAGATTATATTGTAGAGATTTGATCTCACAAAATTATGGGAGCTGGTTAAATAGTTTACTTTCTGCTGTTGTTTCTATATCGCTTGCTGGGCCTGAGGGCAGCAGGGCAAGAAATCAGGAAGGAAGAAAGGTGGTTGTGAAATGATGGAGAGCAATGACAAATTGGAACCCATAGGACAAGCTGGAAACCATGTTGGTCTCTTACAGGCTCCAAGTCTCCAACTTCAATGATGCGAGTAACCTACAGGAGGAGCTGGCACTCTTCATAATGGAGCTAGACATGCATTTTCCCAGGAGTAGGAGCTGAAGCACAAGTGGTGGGAGCTGGAGGTGTTCAGCTGTTGTCCCATGTCGACAAGATGAGCCAACAGATCCAGAACTGTGTGTGCAAGGTGCACCAACTGTCTGAGTGTAAAAATAATATGGCTGCTGCTTATTTACACCTTCCAAATCACATGCAAGGTGTTTCTTATGACCCACACTAGCCTAAAACTATGGAAAATACTGGGAAACCTAGTTCCAACTTAGGTTAAGTTGACACAAGACAATGCAAAGCACAATACACAATTATTTTGTACAATGTCTTATGTAAATATGAGTTATTTCTGTCTCTAAAGCATTACTAAGGCTGATCTTTGGCTTACTTAACTAAATTATATGTCAATTCCAATCTGATGGCCAGATAATAACTAAGAAAATAGGCTCCCAGTCATGAGGAGTAACAGCATAAATACTGTGTTTGACCTAATGAAAGTAGCTTGTAGGAATCAAGAAAATGGAAAATGGACATAAAAGCTATAAACAACAAGGTCCTACTGTATAGCACAGTTATCCTGTGATAAACCATAATGGAAAAGAATATGAAAAATAATGTATATGTATGTATAACTGAATCACTTTGCTATACAGCAGAAATTAACACATTGAAAATCAACTATACGTCAATAAAATTTTAAAAAGCCATATGCATTCTGAGAAAAACCAACATTCTTAAACAATCTCAATATCCACTTGAATTCCTTCTATGTCATCATCCCCAGGAAGCAAGTATCACTTTGGTGAAAGCGGCAGGAGTCCCATGTCAGAGACCTAGGCTTTTTAATACAACCATTGACGACATGCGATTCAGTCTGCTCATGACTTTATGCAGCCGGAATCTGAGACTACACCCTCCAATTACACATAGTGTGATTCTGTATACACGGCGGCTGCCCACAGAGCTTCCCACCCGCCCCACTTTGGCATTACTGAAATAACAACCAAAGCTTATGATCCTGGAGGCTTCAGAAGTTCTTCAAGGGGTTGCTGCTCAACAGGGTTGCATTTAGGACAGGCTCTAACAGCAGTGGAATGTGTCTCCGGTCCTTACAATGCAGTCTCACATTCAACCATTTCCAAAAATCTCTCCAGACTTGATGGACTGAACAGCAATGCTTAATTGATTATCCAAAAGCAGCTTAATTTTGATAAAGATAACATTAATCCACGCAAAACGGATTAATGCAGTTTAGCATGGAATTAAATGATAGCTACAGTCTTCTCTACTAATAGACAATTAAAATTGTGAGTTTACTGAATTCTTATATTTGATTTATAATGTCAGCTTTCAGAATAAAGCACATGACAGATCAAAAAATAGTCTCCGCTTGCAAATAGGTGACTAAGGTAACCAGATATATTTTTTTATTGATGTATAGCTGATTTTCAATGCTGTGCCAATCTCTGCTGTACAGCAAAGTGACTGAGTTATACACATACATATGTTCTTTTTTTGTATACTTTTCCATTATGGCTTATCACAGGATATTGAATATAGTTCCCTGTGCTATACATTAGGACCTTGTTGTTTATCCGTTCTAACTGTAATAGTTTGCATCTACCAACCCCAAACTCCCAATCCTTCCCTCCCCCACTGCCCCTTGGTAACTACAAGTCTGTTCTCTATGCCTATGAGTACGTTTCTGTTTTGTAGATAGGTTCATTTGTGTCATATTTTAGATTCCACATATAAGTGATCCAGATATCACACTTTCTTTTTTTTTTTTTTTTTTTTTTTTTTTGGCTGTGTTGGGTCTTCATTGTGGTGCACGGGCTTCTCACTGCAGTGGCTTCTCTTGTTGTGGTGAGCGGGCTCTAAGCACGTGGGCTTCAGTAGTTGTGGCACGCAGGCTCAGTAGTTGTGGCTTGCAGGCTCTAGACCATAGGCTCAGTAGTTGTGGCACACGGGCTTAGTTGCTGCGCGGCATGTGGGATCTTCCCAGACTAGGGCTCAAACCCATGTCCCCTGCACTGGCAGGCGGATTCTTAACCCCTGGGCCACCAGGGAAGTCCCCAGATATCATACTTTTAAGTACTCTATGCTTAAGTGAGTAGGAGACCTAAAAGTACCAAAGGAAAAACTCTGTTAAATCTAATTAAGATACATTGAAACCTGCCATAGGTTGTGAATTATCATGACTTAATTAGGCTGCTGGCAATAATTGCCTTTTGAATACTCCAAGTTGAGACACTCTGGATATCTGACCTTTATGAGCTAATTATAATTGCTTTGGAATCTGATCAGAGTATTGAGTTATTTTTAGAATTCAAATATAGAGTATATGCACAATATATGAGACTAAATAAATCAGTATTTTGCATTCCATATTGAAAACTAATACCAGGGAAAATATTCTTAAAAATAAAACAATTATTTAGCATAAACAGTTTGGTATGAAGGGATTATTAAATACCAGAATGCTGAACATGAAAATACAAGGTATTGCTGTATTAGGTCAACAGAAATTTCTTCGCAGCAAGTCTGTGCTTGTGGGACAAACAAAAAGAGCAGTCTTCCAGTGAAATTATAGTAAAAAGAACGCATATTGCATGAATAATGCTACAGAATTGATCAAAACTCATGTCTTCATGCCTAAAAGGCATTAAAAATGTGGGGACTCAGAATAAGAAAGCCCTAAAATAAATGAGCACCCAATCAAAAACATTGGAGAATCCAAGAGAGGAGCCCAGAAAAATGATATTATGGGAGATTCCAAATCAAGAAGAGTCAATGCATGTATGCTGTAGGTGTCCTTGCAGATTCATTTAATGGTGGGTGGCTTAGACTCCCCTTGGGAGGTGAATACAAAGTTGTTCACAAATAGCACAGATCTAAGTAGAGCCTTGCTGCTTATCTCTGCTGAGAAAGATCTATATGAACAAGACTTTCCTCTGACCGGCTCAATGGGACATAGCCGTGTTCATGTTTGTTATTTTATAAATTTATTTATTTATTTATTTTTGGCTGAGTTGGGTCTTTGCTGCTGCGAGCAGGCTTTCTCTAGTTGCAGCAAGCAGGGGCTACTCTTCATTGTGGTGTGCAGGATTCTCATTGCGGTGGCTTCTCTTGTTGTGGGGCACAGGACCTAGGCGCGCAGGCTTCAGTACTTGTGGCTCGTGGGCTCTAGATCTCAGGCTCAGTAGTTGTGGTGCATGGGCTTAGTTGCTCCGCGGCATGTGGGATCATCCCGGACCAGGGCTTGAACCCGTGTTCCCTGCACTGGCAGGCAGATTCTTAACCACTGCACCACCAAGGAAGCCCCTGTGTTCATGTTTATTTAAACCACACTTTGTGGTTTGGATACAGGAAATGGAACTCATATTTACTAGTGCTTAGTCTATGCCAGCACCAAGTTATGTATTTGTCTCACAGCTTTCTTATAAGAAAGTTATATATTTTTAAATCATTATCTCTATTTACTTGTGAGGAAGTTGAAGCTCAAAGAGGGGGAATAACAGCAACCTAAGTGTCCATCAACAGATGAATGGAGAGGGCAGAGAGCAGAAGCAAGAAGAACTACAATCCTGATGCCTGTGGAACAAAAACCACATTCACAGAAAGATAGACAAGATGAAAAGCAGAAGGTTATGTACCAGATGAAGGAACAAGATAAAACACCACAAAAACAACTTAATGAAGTGGAGATAGGCAACCTTCCAGAAAAAGAATTCAGAATAATGATAGTGAAGATGATCCAGGACTTCGGAAAAAGAATGGAGGCAAAGATCGAGAAGATGCAAGAAATGTTGAACAAAGACCTAGAAGAATTAAATAACAAACAAACAGAGATGAACAACACAATAACTGGAATGAAAACTACACTAGAAGGAATCAATAGCAGAATAACTGAGGCAGAAGAACGGATAAGTGACCTGTAAGACAGAATGGTGGAATTCACTGCTGCGGAACAGAACAAAGAAGAAAGAAGGAAAAGAATTGAAGACAGCCTAAGAGACCTCTGGGGCAACATTAAATGCAACAAGACTCGCATTATAGGGGTCCCAGAAGGAAAAGAGAGAGAGAAAGGACCAGAGAAAATATTTGAAGAGATTATAGTCGAAAACTTCTCTAACATGGGAAAGGAAATAGCCACCCAAGTCCAGGAAGTGCAGCAAGTCCCATACAGGATAAACCCAAGGAGAAACATGCTGAGAGACATAGTAATCAAATTGGCAAAAATTAAAGACAAAGAAAAATGATTGAAAGCAGCAAGGGAAAAATGACAAATAACATACAAGGGAACTCCCATAAGGTTAACAGCTGATTTATCAGCAGAAACTCTACAAGCCAGAGGGCAGTGGCATGATATACTTAAAGTGATGAAAGGGAAGAACCTACAACCAAGATTACTGTACCCAGCAAGGATCTCATCCAGATTCAATGGAGAAATCCAAAGGTTTACAGAAAAGCAAAAGCTAAGAGAATTCAGCACCACCAAACAAGCTCTAGAACAAATGCTAAAGGAACTTCCCTAAGTGGGAAACACAAGAAAGGAAAAGGATCTACAAAAACAAACCCAAAACAATTAAGAAAATGGTCATAGGAACATACATATTGATAATTACCTTAAACCTGAATGGATTAAATGTTCCAACCAAAAGACACAGGCTAGCTGAATGGATACAAAAACAAGATCCATATATATGCTGTCTACAAGAGACCCACTTCAGACCTAGGGACACATACAGACTGAAAGAGTGGGGATGGAAAAAGATATTCCATGCAAAGGGATTCAAGGGAAATCTGGAATAGCTATACTCATCACAGATAAAACAGACTTTAAAATAAAGGATGTTACAAGAGACAAGGAAGGACACTGTAATGATCAAAGGATCAATCCAAGAAGAAGATATAACAATTATAAATATATATGCACCCAACATAGGAGCACCTCAATACATAAGGCAACTACTAACAGCTATAAAAGAGGAAATCGACAGTAACACAGCAATAGTGGGGGACTTTAACACCTCAGTTACACCAAAGGACAGATCATCCAAAATGAAAATAAATAAGGAAACAGAAGCTTTAAATGACACAATAGACCAGATAGATTTAATTGATATTTATAGGACATTCCATCCAAAACAGCAGATTACAATTTCTGCTCAAGTGTGCACGGAACATTCTCCAGGATAGATGACATCTTGGGTTACAAATCAAGCCTCAGTAAATTTAAGAATATTGAAATCATATCAAGCATCTTTCTTGACCACAATGCTATGAGATTAGAAATCAATTACAGGGGAAAAAAAGGTAAAAAACACAAACACATGGAGGCTAAACAATACACTGCTAAATAACCAAGAGATCACTGAAGAAAACAAAGAGGAAATCAAAAAATACCCAGAGACAAATGACAATGAAAACAACAATGATCCAAAACCTATGAGATGCAGCAAAAGCAGTTCTAAGAGGGAAGTTTATAGCTATACAATCCTACCTCAAGAAACAGGAAAAATCTCAAGTAAACAATCTAACCTTACACCTAAAGGAACTAGAGAAAGAAGAACAGACAAAACCTAAAGTTAGAAGAAGGAAAGAAATCATAAATATCAGAGCAGAAATAAATGAAATAGCAACAAAGAAAACAATAGCAAAGATCAATAAAACTAAAAGCTGGTTCTTTGAGAAGATAAACAAAATTGATAAATCATTAGCCAGACTCATCAAGAAAAAGAGGGAGAGGACCCAAATCAGTAAAATTAGAAATGAAAAAGGAGAAGTTACAACAGACAGCACAGATATATAAAGCATCTTAAGAGACTACTACAAGCGACTCTATGCCAATAAAATGTACAACCTGGAAGAAATGGACAAATTCGTAGAAAGGTATAACCTTCCAAGACTGCACCAGGAAGAAACAGAAAATATGACAGCCCAACCACAAGTAATGAATTTGAAACTGTGATTAAAAATGTTCCAACAAACGAAAGTCCAGGACCAGATGGCTTCACAGGTGAATTCTATCAAACATTTAGAGAAGAGCTAACACCCATCCTTCTCAAACTCTTCCAAAAACTGCGGAGGAAGGAACACTCCCAAACTCATTCTATGAGGCCACCATCACCCCGATACCAAAACCAGACAAAGATACTGCAAAAAAAGAAAATTACAGACCATTATCACTGATGAATATAGATGCAAAAATCCTCAACAAAATACTAGCAAACAGAATCCAACAACACATTAAAAGGATCATACACCATGATCAAGTGGGATTTATCCCCGGGATGCAAGGATTCTTCAATATATGAAAATCAATCAATGTGATACACCATATTAACAAACTGAAGAATAAAAACCATGTAATCATCTCAATCAATGCAGAAAAACCTTTTGACAAAATTCAACATCCATTTATCATAAAAACTCTCCAGAAAGTGGGCACAGAGGGAAGCTACCACAACAAAATAAAGGCCATATATGACAAACCCACAGCAAACATCATTCTCAATGGTGAAAAACTGAAAGCATTTCCTCTAAGATCAGGAACAATACAAGGATGTCCACTCTCACCACTATTATTCAACATAGCTTTAGAAGTCCAAGCCATGGCCATCAGAGAAGCAAAAGAAATAAAAGGAATACAAATTGGAAAGAAGAAGTAAAACTGTCACAGTCAGCCGATGACATAACACTATACATAGAGAATCCTAAAAATGCCACCAGAAAACTACTAGAGCTAATCAATGAATTTGGTAAAGTTGCAGGTACAAAATTAATGCTCAGAAATCTCTTGTATTCCTATACACTAATGATGAAAAATCTGAAAGAGAAATCATGGAAACACTCCCATTTACTACTGCAACCAAAAGAATAAAATACCTAGGAATAAACCTACCTAGGGAAATAAAAGACCTGTATGCAGCAATCTATAAGACATTGATGAAAGAAATTAAAGATGATACCAACAGATGGAGTGATATCCCACATTCTTGGATTGGAAGAATCAGTATTGTGAAAACGACTATACTACCCAAAGCAATCTACAGATTCAATGCAATCCCTATCGAATTACCAACGGCATTTTTTACGGAACTAGAACAAATCATCTTAAAATTTGTATGGAGACACAAAAGACCCTGAATAGCCAAAGCTGTCTTGAGGGAAAAAAATGGAGGTGGAGGAATCAGACTACCTGACTTCAGACTATACTACAAAGCTACAATAATCAGACAATATGGTACTGGCACAAAACCAGAAACATAGATCAATGGAACAAGATAGACAGCCCAGTGATAAACCCACGCATCTATGGTCAACTAATCTATGACAAAGGAGGCAAGGATATCCAATGGAGAAAAGACAGTGTTTTCAATAAGTGGTGCTGGGAAAACTGGACAGCTACATGTAAAAGAATGAAATTAGAACACTCCCTAACACCATACACAAAAATAAACTCAAAATGGATTCAAGACCTAAATGTAACACCAGACACTATAAAACTCTTTGAGGAAAACATAGGAAGAGCACTCTTTGACATAAATCACAGCAAGATCTTTTTTGATCCACGTCCTAGAGTTATGGAAATAAAAACAAAAATAAACAAATAGGACCTAATGAAACTTCAAAGCTTTTGCACAGCAAAGGAAACCATAAACAAGACAAAAAGACAACCCTCAGAATGGGAGAAAATATTTGCAAATGAATCAATGGACAAAGGATTAATTTCCAAAATATATAAACAGCTCATGCAGCTCCATATTAAAAAAACAAGCAACCCAATCCAAAAATGGGCAGAAGCCCTAAATAGACATTTCTCCAAAGAAGGCATACAGATGGGCAAGAAGCACATGAAAAGCTGCTCAACATCACTAATTATTAGAGAAATGTGAATCAAAACCACAATGAGGTATCACCTCACACCAATCAGAATAGGAATCATCAGAAAATCTACAAAGAACAAATGATGGAGAGGGTGTGGAGAAAAGGGAACCCTCTTGCACTGTTGGCGGGAATGTAAATTGATACAGCCACTATGGAGAACAGTATGGAGGTTCCTTAAGAAAGTAAAAATAGAATTACCATATGATCCAGCAATCCCACTACTGGGCATATACCCAGAGAAAACCATAATTCAAAAATACACATGTGGGCTTCCCTGGTGGTGCAGTGGTTGGGAGTCTGCCTGCCGATGCAGGGGACACGGGTTCGTGTCCCGGTCCGGGAGGATCCCACATGTCGCGGAGCTGCTGGGCCCGTGAGCCATGGCCGCAGGGCCTGTGCGTCTGGAGCCTGTGCTCCGCAGCAGGAGAGGCCACAGCAGTGAGAGGCCCGCGTACCGCAGGAAAAGAAAAATACACGTGCACCCCAATGTTCACTGCAGCACTATTTACAATAGCCAGTTCATGGAAACAACCTAAATGCCCATCGACAGACGAGTGGATAAAGAAGCTGTGGTATATATATATAATGGAATATTACTCAGCCATAAAAAGGAATGAAATTGAGTCATTTGTTGAGACATGGATGGATCTAGAGACCGTCATACAGAGTGAAGTAAGTCAGAAAGAGAAAAACAAATATCATATATTAATGCATGTATGTGGAACCTAGAAAAATGGTACAGATGAACTGGTTTCCAGGGCAGAAGTTGAGACACAGATGTAGAGAACAAACGTATGGATACCAAGGGGGGAATACTGCGGTGGGGTGGGGATAGTTGTATGCTGAATTGGATGACTGGGATTGACATCTATACACTGATGTGTATAGAACTGATGACTAATAAGACCTGCAGTATAAAAAAACAAACAAACAAAAAAACAACTAATACTAAACTTTCTTTGGGTTATTTGTATGGAAATATGTTAATATAAATGTTTCAGACATTACATGTAATTTCTAAAGATCTTATATGTTCTGGTATAATGTTATAAGTCATAATTCTAGTTATTACTTTAAAATGTATATCTCAGAAATAACTAAATTTCCTTGTCAATTGCATTATTATGAACTTTCATCAAATCTTTAACCATGGTCATTCTTAAGTCTTTTGTCATTTACAGACAATTCTGGGTGTACTCTGATGCTTCTGCAAAAATTTTCCTATAAAAGTGTTTCACCTTCAAGGAATTCATGGAAAAGACTCTGAGAAGTACAGGTTTCTGGTAACGGACTATACTGCTGAACTGAATGAATAAGCATTTTCAGAACTCTAATGGAAAACTGATGAATTCATAAAAGTACTAACAAAAGATCAAGATGAAAAAAAATTAATTACATGGGACTGAGTGAACTGATGAGGATGATTATAATTTTTGTGACTTTCTGTTTGAATTAAAAAAAATCCCACAAGGACTCAGTGGCAAAAAAATATACAAATCAATTTTCACTGTAAAGTAAAGGAGCTGTTACAGTGGAGGATTACTGGACTGAATGTCAATATTATGACAGGGTATGAGTGTGTTTCATGTTTGGTAATTGCAATCATTGTTGCCTTTGTTGTGGTCATCCATTTACAATTCTTGAAGTCAGTTTATTTATCTCTTGTAAAAATAAAATACAGTGTATGTGTGTGAGTTGTGGGGAAAAAAAGAAAAAAAGAATTCACTGGTGTAGGTGGGGTGATATTTGCCTAATTACTCATGTAGATTTGATTGTATACTTATTATTTTGATTAAATAATGCTACTGGAAAAAAATTAATGATCTTTCTTAAAATATTAATTGTGCGATGTGTATTTAAGATACTCATGTAACTTCTAAATGGCACTTGTGGATTGTGAAAATAAAAACTTTAAATTACTCCAGAAAAAAAAAAAACAGATGAAGGGTAAAGAAGTTGTGATATATACACACACACACACACACACACACACACACACACACACACACACACAATGGAATACTACTCAACCACAAAAAGGAACTAAATTTTGCCATTTGCAACAACATGGATGGACTTGGAAGGCATTATGCTAAGTGAAATTAGAAAGAGAAAGACAAATACTGTATGATATCACTTATATATGGAATCTAAAAAATACAACAGACTAGTGAATAAAACAAAAAAGAAGCAGACTCATAGACATAAAGAACAAACACATGGTTACAAGTGGGGAGTGGAAGTGGGGAATAGAAGGGTGAGAGTGACAGGTGCAATCTATTGGGTGTAAGATAAGCTCAAGGATGTATTGTATAACGTGTGGAATGTAGTCAATATTTTGTAATAATTGTAAATGGAAAGTAAAGATGCTACCAGAAAACTACTAGAGCTCATCAATGAATTCGGTAAAGTTGAAGGATACAAAATTAATACAAAGAAATCTCTTGCATGCCTATGCACTAGCAGTGAAAGATCAGAAAGAGAAATTAAGGAAACAAGCCCATGTACCATCACATCAAAAAGAGGAAAATACCTAGGAATAATCCTACCTAAGGAGGCAAAAGACCTGCACTCTGAAAAGTATAAGATGCTGATGAAAGAAACTGAAGACACAAACAGAAAGATATACCATGTTCTTGGATTGGAAGAATCAATATTGTCAAAATGACCATACTACCTAAGACAATCTACAGATTCAATGCAATCCCTATGAAACTACCAATGGCACTTTTCACAGAAATAGAACAAAGAAATCTTTAAATTTGTATAGAAGCACAAAAGACCCAAATAGCCAAAACAATCCTGAGAAAGAAAAATGGAGCCAGAGGAATCAGGCTCCCTGACTTCAGACTATACTACAAAGCTACAATAATCAAGACAGTATGGTACTGGCACAAAAACAGAAATATAGATTAATGGAATAGGATAGAAAGCCCAGAAATAAACCCACGCACCTATGGTCAATTAATCTACAACAAAGGAGGCAAGAATATATAAGAGAGAAAAGGCAGTCTTCAATAAGTGGTGCTGGGAAAACTGGAAAACCACATTAAAAAATGAAATTAGAACATTCTCTAACACTTTATACAAAAACTCAAAATGAATTAAAGACCTTAATGTAAGACCAGATACCATAAAACTCTTAGAGGAAAACATAGGCAGAACACACTTTGACATAAATCACAGCAATATCTTTTTGTATCCACCTCCTGGAGTAGTGGAAATAAACCCATAAAGAAACAAATGGGACCTAATTAAACTTAAAAGCTTTTGCACAGGAAAGGAAACCATAAACAAAAGGACAACCCACAGAATGGGAGAAAATATTTGCAAACCATGCGACCGACAGGGATTAATCTCCAAAATTTGCAAAGAGCTCATGCAGCTCATTATCACAAAAACAACCCAATCAAAAAATGTGCAGAAGATCTAAATAGACATTTCTCCAAAGAAGACATGCAGGTGGCCAAAAAGCACATGAAAAGCTGCTCAACATCACTAATTACTAGAGAAATGCAAAGCAAAACTACAATGAGGTATGACTTCACACCAGTCAGAATGGCCATCATCAAAAATCTACAAGCAATAAATGCTGGACAGGGTGTGGAGAAAAGGGAACCCTCCTACACTGTTGGTGGGAATGTAAATTGGTACAGCCACTATGCAGAACAGTATGGAGGTTCCTTAAAAAACTAAAAATAGGGCTACCATATGATCCAGCAATCCCGTTCCTGGGCATATATCCAGAGAAAACCATAATTCAAAAAGATTTCTTTCAAGAAATGAACATGCACCCCAATGTTCACTGCAGCCCTATTCACAATAGCCAAGCCATGGAAACAACCTAAATGTCTATTGACAGAGGAATGGATAAAGAAGATGTGGTACATATATACAATGAAATATTACTCAGCCATAAAAAAGAATGAAATAATACCATTTGCAGCAACATGGATGGATCTAGAGATTATCATACTAAATGAAGTAAGAAAGAGAAAGGCAAATATCGTATGATATCACTTATCTGTGGCATCTAAAAAAATGATACAAATGAACTTATTTACAAAACAGAAACAGACTCAAAGAGTTTGAAAACAAATTTATGGTTACCAAAGTAGAAAGGTTGGGGGAGGAGGGATAAATTAGGAGTTTGGGATTAAGATATATACCCTACTATATATAAAACAGATAATCAACAAGGACCTACTGTATAGCACAAGGAACTCTACTCAATATTCTGTAATAACCTATATGGGAAAAGAATCTGAAAAAAATAGATATATGTATATGTGTAACTGAATCACTTTGCTGTACACCTGAAACTAATACAATACTGTAACCCAGCTGTATTCCAATATAAAATAAAAATTAAATTAAAAAACCACGGAGGTCTTCCCTGGTGGCACAGTGGTTAAGAAGCCACCTGCCATTGCAGGGGACGTGGGTTCGAGCCCTGGTCTGAGAAGATTCCACATGCCGCAGAGCAACTAAGCCCACGCACCACAACTACTGAGCCTGCGGTCTAGAGCCCATGAGCCACAACTACTGAGCCCGCATGGCACAGCTACTGAAGCCCGTGCGCCTAGAGCCCATGTTCCACAGCAAGAGAAGCCACCGCAATGAGAAGCCTGTGCACTGCAACGAAACAGTAGCCCCTGCTCGCCACAACTAGAGAAAGCCCGTGCACAGCAACAGAGATCCGATGCAGCCAAAAATAAATAAATAAATAAATTTATTTTTAAAAAACCAAAAAACCATGGAGAATATAGCCAATATTCTGTAATAACTGTGAATGGAAAGTAACCTTTAAAAATCATATAAAAATTTAAACATTAAAATAATTTTAAAATAAAAAAATTAAATTAATTCAAGGTTATAAAACAAAAGAGGTGAAATAACTGTTTTAGAGTTGGTTAGTGCAAGAGCTGGATGGGAATCCAAGTTGTTCCGACTCCAGATCCACATGTAGGACACCATTGTGCTTCTGACAGCAGCTGCACGGTGCCCACCAGCACTGGCTTTGCCCAGGTACTTCCTTGGCCTCAGCCCTTTGATACCAGCTCTCTGCTACAGAGCCCAGCTCAACTGCCCTAGAGATTTTGGAATCCCTAGATCTCTAACTCTCCCCTCCCCAGGTCTTTTATTGTATTTTATTTTGTCCAGGGCAGGAGGGCGAGTGTGGGGGGAGTAGGAATTCTTCACCAAGTTTCTCTCATAGACACTCCCTCTATTCTCAAACCTGCCAGAATTCCTCTCAGAGTCTCTTCGATAGGATTTTTGGGGAAACAAAAACAAAAATACAGGGAGCCATGCCACAAACCTCCTCTGAAGAAAAAAGCCCAGAATCAGCTCCCTTTTCAAATGGGGAAAAAAAAAAAAAGGAAAGGGAGAAAACTAAGAGGAAAAATAAATCTAAATTATACTTCCAAAAATTTATACTGCCACCTACAAAAGTGCTGCACATAGTGCAATGACGTGCTCAGATTTGCTTTTTGGTACCATTGCTTTAGCTGTGGTGCAGAGGCTAGGGTGGGATAAAAAGGAATATGAAGAGATCGGTGAGCAGATCACTGCAGTAATCTTGACAAGAGTAGATAGATGGCAAGCGGTTATAAGGAGCAATGGCAGTGGAGATGGAGAAATAGCAAATATATTTGAAAGGTAAAACCCAAAGACATCATTATGGACTGGTGGGCGTCAGAGAAGGAAGGTGTCAACAACAACACTCTTTCTATGTATGTGTGTTTAGATCTTTAGTCCTCACAGCAACCCTGATATAGACACACTATTAAAGTAACTAAAGAATCTAGAGAATGTGTAAGAGTGGTGTTGTAATAAAGCACTATATTGTCTCAGCTATGAGTGTTTGACCAAAGCACTTCCCTCCATGACCCATCATCAAAAAGCAATATTCTTAGTCTTCGTTAGATAACAACAAATTCAGACCTATTAAGGAGAGACTTTATTATGAAAGAGATTATTGCAAGGTGGGAGGGGGAGGGACTGTTGCAGTAAGAGCACTGTGACCCTAAGATCTGCAAAAGTCTCAAGAGTTAGGCAAAGTGATAGTCATAAACAGGGTTGGGAAGAACCAAGTGTGGGGAGGTAGGATGAAAGGGTGGCATGATCAGATAGGAGATTAGAGAATGTTTCACCCTGAGCCTGGTGCATTCTCAGAAGAGGCTGTGTGCTGACTTGAGTGAGGGGCAAGTAAGGTTCAGGCACTTAGGGGAAGGAGAGAAGTGCAAAATCACTTGCTAACAAGTATTTTGTTCTCATTGATCAATAGGGACAAGCAGTTCAGCTAAATAGTTATGAGACAAAGAATGGGAATTTGAAGGGACTGTGTCTGGCCTTGTCATAGGTAAACAAACGGGGAATCCATGAGTCTTATGTAAGTCATAAGAAGAAAGGTGATATTTTGCAGTAAGCCATTTTCCAGAACACAAAGGTAGAGGGGATTTCTTAACCTTCACCGTTTTCCAGGATCAGTTAAAATTTAACATTGTCATCTTTTATGACTTTTAGTGTTGACATAGCTTAGCAGTTAGCTGGTGTGTGAAGACAGGGGTTAATACCCCTGCTCAAAAATATCAATTAGAAAAGTTTACATTGTGTGTTTATCAAGTGAGTTTTACAGTTCTCTTGGTATAGTTTGTCTACATTGCTAGTTAAGTTTTCTGTATATATTTTATGTCTTTTGCTATTATTAAAGAAACTTTAATGTTTTAAAATAGTTTCTATCTAGTTGCTGTCTGTATATATGAAAACCATAAAAATAGAAGTAGATAGACAAATTTGATCCACATTAAATAAATTCTTTTATATTAAAAAATATCAATTAGGCACAGACTCTGAATGCTCGTATTAGACAGTCATTCGACTAGGTTATGGTTTGACATTGCCTCTTAGACACTCCCTTTTAAATGCACATATTCTTAGAAAACTATTGAACTTAAAACTCTTTAATGGGATGCCAGAAGGGAAAGAAGCAAAGATTTTCACAAGATCTACTTGGAGCTGAGCACATTCATTTTATTCATTTATTTGTTCATTCATGCAACAATATTTAATGACCCTCTACCACATACCAGGTGCTTTCCTACACTGCAGGGATTCAGCCATGAAAAACAATGCAACAATGAAAAAAACACCCTGCCCCCTTCACCCTGCCTTCAGCTAGTGGGAGAGCTAGTCAAGTAAGTATGAATACATAAATTATATAATCTCTTTTCATGATGAGAGTTATGAAGACAATAAAATAACGCTAAAGAAATAGACAATCATGGGTGAATGATTCCTATTTTGTATAGAAAAGTCCAAGAAGGGGCTTCCCTGGTGGCACAGTGGTTAAGAATCTGCCTGCCAATGCAAGGGACATGGGTTCGAGCCCTGGTCCAGGAAGATCCCACATGCCACGGAACAACTAAGCCGGTGCGCCACAACTACTGAGCCTGCACTCTAGAGCCCATAAGCCACAACTACTGAAGGCCACAAGCCTAGAGCCTGTGCTCTACAACAGGAGAAGCCACCGCAACGAGAAGCCCGCACACCACAGCGAAGAACAGCCCTCACTTGCTGCAACTAGATAAAGCCCATGTGCAGTAACAGAGACCCAATGCAGCCAAAAATAAATAAAATAAAATAAATTAATTTAAAAAAAAGTCTAAGGAGGCCACTCAGAAGAGAAATTTTAAACAGATCTAAACGGTAGGAAAGAGGAAGTCATGCAAAGATATGCAGAAGAATATCCAAGTACAGTGTCGCCAAGACCAAGCTCATACTGCTTGCCACACGAGAGGGCAATAAATTGAAAAACAAGCTGTTGGGGCAAGGAATAGCGACTTCATTCAGAAAGCCAACAGACCAAGAAGATGGTAGACTCATGTCTCAAATAACCATCTTGCCTCAGTTAGAATTCAAGCTTCTTTTATACTAAAAGGGGAGGGAGTAAAGCCAAACATTTCCTGGTTCCGGTCACCCTCCAGGGGGATGTCTTAATTTCATGCTTCCTGCAGTCATTCACATGTGGGCCTAGTCAGGATGTTTCCTGTGTGCTAAAAATGGTATTTTAGCTTAATGCTCATTACCTGGGAGGCAGGGTTCCCAGAGATGGGCCATTGTGTATAGTTTAAGCTTATAGGCAACATCCCTTTAGTGATTAACTTGTAATAGAGTACAAAGATGCTTCCCTATTACAAATCCCCACGGTCAATGTCCATTCCATAATCTTGTGGGGAAAGGGATGAAGACTGCTCTAGCTACTTCCTACTGAACAGGGGTGATGAATATTCCTTAGAGCAGGGGTCCCCAACCCCTGGGTCACAGACCAGTACCAGTCCGTGGCCTGTTAGGAACCGGGCCGCACAGCAGGAGGTGAGTGGCAGGCAAGAGAGCAAAGCTTCATCTGTATTTACAGCCGCTCCTTATCGCTCGCATCACTGCCTGAGCTCTGCCTCCTGTCAGATCAGCGGCGGCATTAGATTCTCATAGGAGTGTGAACCCTACTGTGAACTGCACATGCAAGGGATCTAGGTTGCGTCCTCCTTATGAGAATGTAATGCCTGATGATCTGAGGTGGAGCTGAGGCAGTGATGCTAGCGCTGGGGAGGGGCTGCAAATACAGATTATCATTAGCAGAGAGGTTTGACTGCACAGAGACCATAATAAATCAACTGCCTGCAGACTCATATCAAAACCCTATCAATGGGTGGCAAGTGACAATTAAGCTGCATCTTGTGGCAGGCTTTACAGTG
This sequence comes from Aethalodelphis obliquidens, assembly GCF_003676395.1. Lineage (NCBI taxonomy): Eukaryota > Metazoa > Chordata > Mammalia > Artiodactyla > Delphinidae > Aethalodelphis > Aethalodelphis obliquidens. The sequence goes on along the minus strand of NW_020837992.1, from coordinate 12,386,042 downwards.
GCAAGTGAGTTGATGTACTTCAACTGTACAGCTGCATCTGGTGGCAGGCTTTAAGTCAGAATCTGACACTTATTTTAGTCCACACATGGCCTGCCCATTATTTTATTTACCATTTCTGTCTGTACCTTTTTCCTGCACTGTGTACTGTCTCAGTTTCAGTTTTGGTAAGCCCACCAGCTAATCCTAGCCAAAATGAGTAAAAAACAAAAGGCGCTGGAGAGCTTCTTTGAAAACGGGGAAAGACCCAATGATGAGACAGCAGAAGACTCTAAGACTGCCAACAAAAAGAAAGCTGCATTTAAAAGAAAATACCAAAAAAATAAAAAAATTTAAAAAAAAGTTTAAACCCACCCCCTCCCCCCCAAAAAGAAAGAAAATACCAAGGGACTTCCCTGTTGGTCCAGTGATAAAGAATCTACCTTCCAGTGCAAGGGATGTGGGTTCAATCCTGGTCGGGGAACTAAGATCCCACATGCTATGGGACAACAAACTCCACGCACCACAATTACTGAGCTCACACACACCAACTAGAGAGCCTGTGTGCCACAAACTACAGAGCCCACGTGCTCTGGAGCCTGCGCAACACAACTAGAGAGAGAAAACCTGCACGCCACAACTAGGGAGAAGTCTGTGTGCCGCAACTAGAGACAAGCCCAAGCACCGCAACTAGAGAGAAAACCAAGCAGACTGCACGCCGTGATGAATAAAAGAGGTCCCACGTGCCTCAACAAAGATCCTGTGTGCCGCAACTAAGACCTGACACAGCCAGAAAAAATAAGGAAAATAATATTTTTTAAAAAATAAAAAGAAAAGAAAATACCAAGAGTCCTATCTAAATTATGGGTTCATTGCAACAGGTGATTCACATTCTCCAAGCCTGCTTTGAATAATATGTGGCGACCAGCTATCCAACGAAGCCATGAAACCTTCAAAAATGCTTCTCCACATGGAGACCAAGTACCCTGCATTAAAAGACAAGCCTCTGGAATTTTTCAAAAGAAAAAAATGTTAACACGAAGAACAGAAGCAATTGTTAAAGGCTACCACTTCATCAAATGTGACTGCACTGAAAGCATGATTCTTAGTGGCTAACTGCATTGCTAAAGCTAAGAAGCCCTTTGCTATTGGTGAAGAGTTGATCCTGCCTGCTGCTAAAACATTAGTCGTGAACTTTTAGGAGAGGCTGCAGTTCAAAAGGTGGTACGCGTTCCTCCTTCAGCTAGCACCATAACTAGAGGAATTGATGAAATAGCAGAGGATACTGAGGCACAACTGTTAAAGAGGATTAGTGAGTCACTGTGGTACACAATCCAGGTTGACAAGTCTACCGATGTTGACAACAAGGCAACAATGCTTGTTTTTGTGCAATTTATTTTTCAGGACCGTATGCATGAGGATGTGTTATGCGCACTTTTGTTGCCAACCAACACCACAGCTGTAGAAATGTTCAAGTCCTTGAATGATTACATATCAGGAAAACTGAATTGGTCATTTTGTGTCAGTATATGCATGGACGGAGCAGCTGCCATGACCGGACGGCTTTCTGGTTTCACTACTCGGGTCAAAGAGGTCGCCTCTGAATGTGAGTCTACAGACTGTGTCATCCACAGAGAAATGCTGGCTAGCCGAAAAATGTCAACTGAACTTAACAGCGTTTTGCAGGATGGGATTAAGTTGATAATGAACAATTATCAATATTATTATCAATTAATATTATCATGTATTAAAATACATGCCCTTAGCTCACGTCTATCTGCACAGCTCTGTGAGGAGACGGACGCAGAGCACACACGTCTTCTCTTACACACAGAAGTGAGATGGCTTTCTAAATGTAGATCACTGGCCAGAGTTTCTGAGTTATGAGAGCTGTTCCAGAGACTTCTTTTAGAAAGAGTCACCACTGGCAGCACATTTCAGTGACACAGAATGGGTCGCAAAACTTGCTTATTTGTGTGACATATTCAACCTGCTCAATGAACTCAATCTGTCACTTCAGGGGAGAACGACAACTGTGTTCAAGTCGGCAGATCAAGTGGCTACATTCAAAGCCTAACTAGAATTATGGGGACGACAGGTGAACATTGGGATTTTTTGACATGTTTCAAACATTAGCAGAAATTTTGAAAGAGACTGAGCCAGGGCCTTCTTTCTCCCAGCTGATGCATGATCACCTATTTCAGCTTTCAAAAGAGTTTGAGCGTTACTTCCCAAGAAGTAAGACCCCCAAACTGGGAAGGAATGGATCCACGACCCATTTGCGAATAAGCCAGGTGAATCGACTTTGTCTGTGCTAGAAAAGGATCAACTGCTTGAGATCGCAAATGACGGTGGCCTTAAAAGTATATTTGAGATAACTTCAAATCAAATACATTCTGGATTAACGTCAAGGCAGGATATCCCGAGATTGCCGCAAAAGCCCTGAAAAGCCTGCTTCCATTTCCAACATCCTACCTTTGTGAAGCAGCGTTTTCTGCAGTGACAGCAACCAAAAGGAGATTATGGAGTAGACTAGACAAACAACACACTTCAGATGTCAGTCTCCCATCACTCCCAGGTGGGAACATCTAGTTGCAGGAAAACAAGCTCGGGGCTCCCACTGATTCTGCATTATGGTGAGTTGTATAATTACTTCACTATATATTACAATGTAATCATAATAGAAATAAAGTGCACAAGAAATGAAATGCGTTAGAATCATTCCGAAGCCATCCTCCTCCCCAGTCCGTGGAAAAATTGTCTTCCATGAAACCAGTCCCTGGTGCCGAAAAGGTTGGGGACCGCTGCCTTAGAGACTTTAGTCAGTAGTAAAATCTGCTTTCCTTTTCTATCTACAGCTATCTGAACCTGATAAAAACCCTTAGCACTTTGTTGTCTAATTTGTAACTGAACTTGGGGTTTTAGTTCCAGTTCCCAATACATATAAGTGGCACAGGAATTTAGTATTTGGACAAAATTAAGCAAATAGGTTGATCTCACCCTTCTCCAGCTATAATGAAATCACCATGTACTTCAGTTGGATAGGCAGACCTGTTGGAGGCAAACTCATGTATATATATGTTATATATGTTATTATATATATATGTATGTATATATGTTAGTATAGTGCCCAAAGTTTTAACATAATTGTCAACTGCTAGTTATTTTAGAGAATTTATAGATTCTCTTGCCTGGGCAGACACCTGGAGTGGCCCATCATACAATATTTCAAAGGGGTTTAGGCTTAATTTAAGCCTGCTCTGGGAGCCATGGATCTGTAACAGGACAACTGACAAGGCCTTATCCTAAGTTAAATTAGTATTCATTTTCTCAGTTTTTCTGTTGATTGTGGTCTCCAGGATGAATGTAATTCCAATGCCTTAATCCAAATCAGGGGATAATTTCCTTAAGACGGGCTTTAACCAATTAAAAGGTACTGGTGTTAAAAACTTAAAACTGGCACACACAAAACAAAGGGTCCACAAAACATTCTCCTTTCCTTCTGAAGGCTTTACGATGCACTGTTATCATTAACCAGTCTTACTATTAAACTTAAATGACCAATTGAGACAAACAGTTCTGAGACCGTTACTCCACAACTGATTAAGACTGGAGTGGCAGGTATTGGGGATAATATTCATTTAGCCTTTTGAGCTTTCTGGGCAGACTTGGTGACCTTGCCAGCTCCAGCTGCCTTCTTGTCCACTGCTTTGAAGACACCCACAGCAACCGTCTGTCTCATGTCACGAACAGCAAAGCGGCCCAGAGGAGGATAGTCTGAGAAGCTCTCAACACACATGGGTTTGCCAGGAACCATATTAACGATGGCAGCATCACCAGATTTCTAGAATTTGGGGTCATCTTTCAGCTTTATCCCAAGATGACGATCAATCTTCTCCTTCAGGTCAGCAAACTTTCAAGCAATGTGAGCTGTGTGACAATCCAGCACGGGGACATATCCAGCACCGATTTGACCTGGATGGTTCAAGATAGGCACCTGGGCTGTGAAGCCAGCTGCTTCCAATGGTGGGTCATTTTTGCTGTCACCAGCCATGTTGCTGTGATGAACATCTTTGACAGGCACCTTCTTGACACTGAAGCCCACATTGTCCCCAGGAAGGGCTTTACTCAAAGCTTCATGGTGCATTTCAACAGACTTTACTTCAGTTGTAAAGTTGACTGGTACAAAGGTTACCATCATGCAAGGTTTTGAGAACACCAAACTCCACTAGACCCACAGGGATAGTACCAATACCACCAATTATGTAGACACCCTGGAGGGGCAGACGCAAGGGCTGGTCAGTTGGACGAGTTGGTGGCAAGATGCAATCCAGAACTTCGAGCAGCATAATTCCATGGGCATTGTCATCTTTATGGATGGCTTTCCATCCTTTGAACCATGGCATGTTAGCACTTGGCTCCAGCATGTCGTCACCATTCCAGCCAGAAATTGGCATAAATGCTGTGTCAGGGGTGTAACCAATTTTCTTAATGTAGGTGCTGACTTCCTTAACAATTCCCTGATATCTCTTCTGGCTGCAGAGTGGCTCAGTGGAACCCATTTTGTTGTTAACCTCATCAATTAGTTGTTTCACACCCAGAGTGTTAGCCAGAAGGGCACACTCATGGATTTGCCCATTCTTGGAGATACCTACTTCAAACTCATCAACACCAGTAGCAACAATCAGGACAGCACAGTCAGCCTGAGATGTGCCTATAATCATGTTTTTGATCAAGTCTCTGTGTCCTGGGTTATCGATGATGGTCACATAGGACTTGCTGGTCTCCAATTTCCACAGGGAGATGTCAATGGTAGAACCATACTCATGTTCAGCTTTCAGTTTGTCCAAGACCCAGGCATACTATTCAGAGACTTTCTGCCCAGGTGGATATGCTTCCACACATCCTGAAAAAAGTGTCCACAATCATTAACAGGTATCTGAAATTTCCGACAGCTCAAGACATTTGCACCCAGTCCTCAGTGGTGCAAGTTTCTCTGTATTGGATCCCCATCTGGGGAGGTTCAACAGCAGCCTTTGCGTTATGTTTAGCACAAATCATGCCATTCTGAGTGACTCACTGGACAGTCTTTTGTAGGTTAGGTTAGGCCCCATGATATGTTTGAGTCCCTTGTAAGGTGGCATCTCTCCCATAGTGGGTACTATTATGAATGTGCTGCAGCACAGTGTCCCAGATCACCTCAGGGATCAAACCAACTGTGCACTACATTCCCAGCCTGGCAAGGTGTGATCTAAGTGAAATCAGCTCTTGGCCTTCTCTGTCCTTTCTGAATACACTGGCTGGTATTTAGACAAATCAATCTGTGGGAGAAGTGATCCTCTTGCCTCAGAGCATATGGTTTTAGATTAGGTGTCCCAGCATTCCTTTTTAATGGGATTCCTATTGGCCATGTGTTTTTGGCCTTCCCTGGGGTGCAGTTAGCACATACTCTGGTCTTACCTTTTCCTAGACCTCTGGGGGAAAGAGCTCTGTCTCTTTTCCTGGGGTTTTCATGAGCATCACCTGTAAGCTTCAAGTGTGTTCTGGTGAGACTCTGATGTCAAGCTGTGCTAGTGAAAAACTTCAGGGTGAGGTCTATCAGATTGTTCATCAGCTCATTCCTCACTCAATTTCACCGAGGGCTCCTGTAGGGAATAGGCACCTCAAGTCCAAGGGAGCCCCTGGGCCTCTTCATTCAGAGTGTTTCTATCCGTCTACCATATGAGAGGCTCTCATCTTTTACTGTTTTTCTTCTTAGTTTTAGACTAGAGCAATCTGTTTTCCAATGTTCTTCCTTACAGTAAGTGCATTGCTCCTCTTCAATGGTGGCTTCCCTCTCTTCAGGTCACTGGGAATCCAATGTCACTGCCAAAAAAGTGGCATTTCATTTCATTTTGCATCTTCCTTCTTCTGTTATTGCTCCCTGCTCAACACTTTAAAACCAAACTGCCCATTGAGAGGGTTTATTCCAAATGCATCATCTAATCTTTGCAACCTTCTCCTGATACCTGAGGCACTTTGCTCAAAAAAGATCAAATTTACCATTCTAATGTTTTCAGGGGCCCTGGAATCTGCATTAGTATAATGTCTGTAGGCCTGATAAATCTCTTCCAAAAATTTGGAGGTGTCTTCATTTGCTTTTTTTGCTGAACTTCTTGAATTTTGTTCAAACTCTATTGCTTTGGTTCTCCTTTCAAAGCCCTGCCAAAATGCACCAAAAGCCAGCGCCCTAATAAGTGTGTTCCTCCCTCACTGGGGTCCCAAATTTGGTTCAGCTGTGGGTTCTGCTAAGTAGGCTTCAAGTGTAGAGGATTCTCCCTGTAAAGGAGGGTTGCAATCTTTCCAATTAAACAAGTCTGAGAAACCCAGCTGGCTGGTCATTTGCATTTAAGCCCCCTATGAGATAAGGGCATAAGGGAAATTTCCCTGCCCTGGGAGCGACTCCTGGCCCAAATTGAGTGCCTGTCAGGTCTTAGATGGTGATATCAGACCAAGACCCTGTGCCCAAGGAACTAACACAGGTTTTCTAAGTGGTCCCTATAAGGAAGGGCAGTCCTGAGCCTCAGTGTCGGGACTGGGGACGGGTAAGAATGAAAGGTGGAGGAAGGGGTGGATATATCGGAGTGACTGAAACAGCTAGTTCAGGTGGAGGAGTTAAAGTTTGAAGCAACATATCCTCACTCTCGTCCCCTTTTCTTATTTTCCCTGATGTAATAGCACAAATACTTATACATAAAGAATTCCATCATTCTTCCCCTCTTCTTCACAGACTAGCCACCATAAAACCATAGATAGCAATTGATCACGTCCAACCATTAAAAGGATGCCTTTCTGCCTTAATATCTACCAGCTGGGCTGAATTATGGGCTGAGGTTTTTGGTGATTTTAGGAATCGAGTGGAACCTTTCTCTTCTCCCTGTAAATATCCCACAGACACGTCTTTTTCTTTTTTTTTTTCCTCTATTCCTTTCCTTCATTTGACATCAGTAAAAGTTTCAAATATCACAAAATTTATTTGGCTGTAAATGGAGAAACAGTACCCAACAAAATGAAACAAAAAACCCAAGGGACAACCAAAATCCTAAATAAACCCCCAAGTCTGGTCTCAGGGTTTTACATATGCCAACAACACAGGAGACCGCAAACAACGTAATTAACACAGCAAGGGTAGCAGTACATGGTGCACAGGGTCCCAAAATAACCCTTCATAAACCCCTTGTGGAGATCCTGATAGGTACTGGACCACACATTTTTACAATAAAATAGCATCTTCTCACTCATGCGTTCACGGCTTCAATCAGATCACTTACCCAAAATGCAACTCAGAGGACTTTCTTTAGGGATAGTTGAAATAGTCCCCATTTTTAAAGACAAATTCAAGACAAAACACAAATGGAACACACAAATGCTAGCACCCGAAGAAACAAACTAACCAGTTCACAAATCGGCTAAAGTCTAACAACTCTTTCCTCTCTCCTACAGGGTAACCCACTCAAATACAAAACAAACTGACTTATTCCACAGATAAAGCCCCAAATGGAGAGGAAATAAAGTTCTGGCTGTACACACCAGAGTGACTTACCCTACCATATGGAGCCCATTGCCTCCCAAATGTCGATTCCTTGATCCAACTGCCAAGCACCGGAGCAGCAGGTGTTGCTTCAGGGTATTTTGAAGGGCAGGTCCTCAGAATAAGTGGTCCCAGCAGCTGCTAGGGCCTAGCCCAAAAATTCCCAAGTGGAGCTGGCTGGCCATGAGCAGTAAGACTCCTGGATGGCTCCTCAAAATTTGTTACCAGGGCTTCCCTGGTGGCGCAGTGGTTGAGAGTCCGCCTGCCGATGCAGGGGACACGGGTTCGTGCCCCGGTCCGGGAAGATCCAACATGCCGCGGAGCGGCTGGGCCCGTGAGCCATGGCCGCTGAGCCTGCGCATCTGGAGCCTGTGCTCCGCAACGGGAGGGGCCCCAACAGTGAGAGGCCCGCGTACCGCAAACAAACAAACAAACAAACATATTTGTTACCAAGTCCAAGCTTGTACTGCTCGCTGCAATACAGGCCAAGAAATCAAGAGAAGAGTTATTGGGGCAAAGAATATTGGCTTTTTCAGAAAGCCAGCAGACCAAGAAGACAGTAGACTAGCGTCCGAAAGAACCATCTTGCCTGAGTTAGAGTTCAGGCTTCTTTTATACTAAAAGGGGAGGGAGGAAAGCCAAACATTTCCTGGTTCCCGTCAGCCTCCGGAGGGGATGTGTTAATTTCAGCCTTCCTGCAGTCATGCACAGGTGGATCTGGTCAGGATGTTCCCTGTGAGCTAAACAAAGGTATTTTAACTTAATGCTCATTACCTGGGTGGCAGGGTTTCTAGAGATGGGCCATTATGAATAATTTAAGCTCATTGGCAACATCCCCTTAGTGATTGACTTGTAATAGAGTACAAAGAGTCTTCCCTATCAAAAGTCATAGACATGTGTAAAGGCCTTGAGACACCAAGGGGCTGAGCAATTTGATGAACAGCAGGAACACAAGTGTGGGGAGCAGAGCAAGATAGGGAAATGGGGAAAGAGTGGTAGGTAGAAGTAGATCAAGAGCCTTTCTTTTTTTCTTCTAATCCTCACAATTACTCACTCTACAGGTAGTGGAAAAATCTGAGATTCTGAAAGGTTTAGTGTATTTCCTAGGGTCATACAGCAAATAAGGGCAGAACTGCAATCTGATTGGTCAGTCTATCATTGCCAATTAGAAGGAACACAAAAAGGCAAGTAGAGTCCACTCGGCAAACTTCACATTCCTGCCTACAGCTTGCCTAAAGGTCCCTGTCCTGTCAGTCTCAGGGTCATCAACATGCATTGTGATTTAACTATACCTTGGGCTCTTGAACTCATTTTTTAGACTCTAGGCCAATTTTCAGGAGTAGGGCTTAATGGTTTATAGTAGAACTTCTCACTCATAATCCTTTAGGGCTTCTGCAAGATTCGCTTTGGCTATTACAAAGGCTCCTCAGGTTGGCTTGAGGCACAGTTGTAAAATGAAGAATATCTCCCCTTTTGTTGAGAAGTTCTTCCCACTTCTAGCAAGCCTCATCCTTTCCCTCTGGGTACTCAACTTCCAAACCCAGCATGTCAGTCCTCATGTCAATTATAGTAGAGGTTTACCCACACCTATGTGTCAACTAAAGTGTTAGCTAAATTGTATAAGAAGATTTAAGAAATACCAACCTAGCAGGCATTCACCTTCTAAAAGGGAACTCACTGAGTCAGAAACCCAAATTGTGTTTGACTACCTTATCTCTAAAATAAGGTCTTGGGGAATTATTGACTATAATTTGACCAACCTCTTCACCAAAGAGATTTAGACAGAATTTTATTATTATTTTTAGCAACCACTCTTCCAGCCATATTTCCTACCACTCACCCCCCTGTTCTGGTGCAAAAGCTGGGCATAAGACCTAGCTTTGACACTTTATCACCATGTGACCTTGGGTCAGTCACTGGTTATGTTAGTCCAGGACCCCCAGAAACAGATGTCCACACAGGATTAAATGAGCAAGGATTGTGTCAGGGAAACATCTGTGAGAGAAAACAGGGGGAATGGGGAAGGCTGGAAGAGCTGTCAGACCATGGTGCAAACCTGACCCTTAGTGACAGATAGAAGGAGGGAAGGAAGTGACTGGCAGTCCAAGGAGAGCTCAGCAAGGCCATCAGACATCCTCAAGTCAAAGTCAGCTGTCAGAGGAGTCCTGTGTCTCTCAGGAATGGATCTGCCAGTATCCCTGATGAACTGGCCACTGGCCACTGAGAAGCAGGGCTCTGGTGGAAGCAAATGCAAAAGCAGCTTTTTTACAACAAAGCTGGAGTTAGTTGGAGTTCTACAAGGTGCGTTCTTATGGCTTCTACACTGAACTTCTCTGAATCAGCTTCCTTGTCTTTCAAATGGGGTAGTAGCAAAATCACATGTCAGTGAAATGCCAAGGTATCTGCATTGTCTGTTAAAGATAACTCTACTATTTAATTTTTAATTTAATTTTTAACATCACTATTTAATTTTTCCTTACATAATTTTGCAAGGAAAGAAATAAACTTTTTCTAACTCCAAGAGAATATGATGGCCTTTTATAAGGTTAAGTATAAGAAAATCAATTATGATAGGATTCATAAGTAAATGCAATCTTCTCAAACAACGAATATAATTTCTTAATTAAAAAAAGTATCATAGACTCGAAGTTAAGGATTATTGTAGTTAGAGTAGATGATTCCCACAGGGATCTTCTTATAAACAAACCACACAATTTTATAATGACAAGGTACGGGATAAGTATAGATAGGATAAGAAAGTTTCTTCACCCCTTCAGGCCCTGTGTTTATATATTCAAACTACCAGAATGGTGAATAGTCTCATCTTCTTTCTTATATTTAGTATAAAAAGGAAGTTAAGGTTACTTAGTGCTCTATATTCTGAAAGCACTGTGTTAATAGCTCAACTGTTCTAACTCCCTTTAAGTTCCTTCTGTTGGAGCCTGTGCCCTCTGGGTACATATTCATTTTAATCAAGACAGAAACAGATATCTTGGGCCTATCATAATTTATCTTCATAGTCTGTTTTCATAGTTAAACAAAATCATACATGTAAAGCATTTCGAATAGCACCTGATGCATGGTAGGTACTTGGTTCCTCGTAGTTATTATGATGAGTTGTGTTACCTTTTATGCAGCATCCATTGGCTTTTGATGGTTCCTTTCTGGGATGTCATTTGGCTCCTTTTCTGCAAGTCCAAATCCTGCTTAAGTCCAGCACAAATGCTGCTGCCTATAGGAAGCCCTTCCCCGTCTTTATCCCAAAGCACGTTAGTAGACTTATATTACATGCTTTTCCCCTCCTTCATATTACAGTTTTATGTCTTATACCTTTTGTTGAACAGTAACCAGTAAGTGCTTTGAAGGAAGGATTTTTGTCTTATTTATTTTTATTTTCTCAGCGATGCCGGAGTAATTATTTCATAGAAGTTCAAGGAATGTTGATTCATTATAATCAAGAGGTAAAGAAGTGTTGCTGGAGGGCAATAGCAAACAGGATCAGCATGAGCAAAGCAAGGAGGAACAAGGGAGAAGCTCAATGATTGCTTGGGAAAGGGAAATGGCATTTGGAAGAAGGGAAGCTTTTGTGACTTTAGGCATCGTCCTCTTTCCTTCCTTTCCTCCAAAACTGATTAAAGTCCAACTATGTTCCAGGTGCTGAGGACAAAAAAAGGAAGAATAGGGCTTCCCTGGTGGCTCAATGGTTAAGAATTTGCCTGCCAATGAAGGGGACATGGGTTTGAGCCCTGGTCCGGGAAGATCCCACATGCCGCAGAGCAACTAAGCCCGTGAGCCACAACTACTGAGCCTATGTGCCACAACTACTGAAGCCCGTGCGCCTAGAGCCCATACTCCGCAAAAAGAGAAGCCACCGCAATGAGAAGCCCACACACCTCGGCGAAGAGTAGCCCCACTTGCTGCAACTAGATAAAGCCCGTGCGCAGCAGTGAAGACCCAACTCAGCCAAAAATAAATAAATTTATTTTTAAAAAAGGAAGAATATTAGCTACTGCTTATTGAGTTACATCTTGTATACCAAGCAACTTACATAGATCCTCACGTTAGCATCCCAAGAAGAGCATTATTAAGTCACAACTGAGAAAGCTAAAGATGTGAAAAGTTCAAACATTTATCTAGGGTGATACTGTCAGTAAGTGACAGAGCTGGGACTGAAGCCCAGGTTTGCCTCACTTGCCCATGCTGTGCTGCTTTCCATGTTGATAGATGCTTAAGTACCACCTTGCTCCTCCCTGCCAGCTAATTATGCAGCTACTTATAAAAGAAAACTGAAAGCCAAGAATGGAAAAGAAATTACCAAGTTCATTTCAAAACATTCCATGTATTTCTGTTAAGTCATTTGCTGCTAAAGGATCCTCGCATTTGCCAAACTCAGACGGCATTGTACCTGGTTCCCTTTCTCTGGATTCTTCAATCAAAACAAATGATTTTGAAAATCTTCAACCAATAAAATGTTCAAAGACGATTCTGAAACCCATTGACTCTGGGAATCTAGACTGGTTTTGCTTCTCTCTAATAGCCTGTAATTTGACAAAGCAGATGTTGGAGAGCCAAGAGAAGATGAAAATCTTTGGGATTTGGGTGTGTTCAGAAAAACACATTTGCAGCAGACTGAGATTGTCTCAGTTTATGTCATTGGGTTGGGTCTGACTATGGGCCAACGCCTTTCGCTGGCTCACTAGTGTGTTGGGTTTCCAATCCCTGAATGTCTCAGGACAGTGAAATCCTGGTGGAAAAAAAGAGAAAGCTCCCTGGAGCTTCACTGTACAAAGAACAAAACAGGAACATGAAGGAGAGCCAGAAATCCATGTCTCGTCCAGAGAAGACCAAAATATGCCTCAACATTCAGAATGTATTACCTCAGTCTAATCATCTCATGAAGCAAATATTGAGCTACGTGGGGAAAGGAAGGGATGGGCTACAAAGAGAATGGAAAGCAAGGTTCTGTACTCTTCTATAAAGGGACATGGTTATCCTTGTGAAGCAAATGCTACATGGCTGTTCTCATGCAGCTGAAGGATATTTATACGTGACCAACAGGGCTTTCTCCTCGGGAGGAACAAAGAACAATTAAAAATGTGAGGATACAGGGCTTCCCTGGTGGCGCAGTGGTTGAGAGTCCGCCTGCCGATGCAGGGGACACGGGTTCATGCCCCGGTCCGGGAAGATCCCACATGCCGCGGAACGGCTGGGCCTGTGAGCAATGGCCGCTGAGCCTGCGCGTCCGGAGCCTGTGCTCCACAACGGGAGAGGCCACAACAGTGAGAGGCCCGCGTACCGCAAAAAAAAAAAAAAAAATGTGAGGATACAACGAGAAGTCTGAGACTGGACAGACGATCCACATCCAATCTTGCTGGTACCCTGATCTCAGACTTGCAGACTCCAGAACTGTGAGAAATCAATTTCTGTTGTCTATCAACTATCTAGTCTGTGGCATTTTGTTATAGCAGCCCAAATGGAATAAGACACCGGCCTGTTACTTTGTCTGCATCTTCCTTGATGCTTTTTTCTTTTTTAGTTTAAAAAAAGTTTAGGTAAAAATAAGAGAAATACGCTTTAGAATTCCTTCCAGTCACATCCCTCTGCCTTCTAATATCCACAGCTTTGGCAGCATCCAGGAGGAGCTTCAGGGCATCTTTAAAATAATGTACTCTCCCTCAGCCTCATCCCCCAGCCCACCCCCGCCATTGCCCTGTTATAACTCAGGATAACCTTGTACCCTAGTATAGTTGGATTTCCTCACACTCAGCTCAGGAGGATTTGAAAGATGTTACTGCCATGCTAGTAAACCAGCAACTTTACAGGATTCTGTCCTAAGACTGGCAGACAAAACTGATGAAAAATCGCAGAAAACTGGAGGTGACACATCACACAGGATAAAAAAGTTAGTCCATTATAGACTTGACATCTATGAGTCTAATGTTTTTGAAAAGCTGCTGTGGGAGGTGGAAAGATGACCCCCAAAATGCCCATGTCCTAATCCCCTGGGATTTGTGAATATTTAACCTTACCTGTGAATACACCTTATGTAAGAAACTTTACAGATGTGATTAAGAATCAGAGATAGGGAGATTATCCTGGATTATCCAGGTCGGCTCACTGTAAACACAGAATCTTTAAAAGAGGGAGGCAGAAACAGTTGGAGATTGAAACATACAATGCTGATGATTTTGAAGATGGAAGAAGAGGCCAAGAGCCAAGGAAAGTAGGAAGCTTCTAGAAGCTGGAAATGGCAAGGGAACGATTTTTCCCCTAGAGCCTCCAGAATGAATGCAGGCCTGAAAATGCCTGAATTTTAGCCCAGTGAAACCCATTTCAGATTTCTGACCTCCAAAACTGTCAGGTAATAAAGTTGTGTTATTTTAAGCCACTCAATTTACAGTAATTTGTTATAGAACCAATAGGAAACTAATACAGCTACTAGATTTCATATTTTCAGCATAAAATGAATGCCTCCTATTAGGGGTGTCAAATTTACCACATAAAAATACAGAGTACACCGTTAAATTTTTTTTTAATTAATTAATGTATTTATTTATTTATGGCTGCGTTGGGTCTTCGTTGCTGCGCGTGGGCTTTCTTTTTAGTTGCAGTGAGAGGGGGCTACTCTTTGTTGCAGTGCGCAGGCCTCTCACTGCGGTGGCTTCTCTTGTTGCAGATCATGGGCTCTAGGTGCGTGAGCTTCGGTAGGTGGGGCTCACAGGCTCTAGAGCGCAGGCTTAGTAGTTGTGGCACACAGGCTTACTTGCTCCATGGCATGTGGGATCTTCCCAGACCAGGGCTCGAACCCGTGTCCCCTGCATTGGCAGGCAGATTCTTAACCACTGTGCCACTGGGGAAGCCCCTACACTGTAAAATTTAAATTTCAGATAAACAACATGTAATACTTTAGTATAAATATGTCCCATTCAATATTTGGGACATACTACAAACATTCTTTTTTTTTATCTGAAATTTGTTTAGTTGAGCATCCTGTATTTTACCTTTGTAACCCTAGGTCTATAAGTTAACTATCCTCTAGGGTAAGAATACTTTACTGTTTTCATCTTAGCCTACTTCCATGTTTTGAGGTCTCAGTTCACCTAGATTTGATTAAGTTAAAATTTACCTCATCTAGTTTCATTAAAATATTACAGGTTAGGGCTCTATATTTTTTCCGTATTTTTATAAAGAAATTCCAATTATATTCACATGGAAAATGCTTGGTGCCTAACACCCGGAATCTAGACCTCATTAGAAACACACATTGTTTTATTTTAGTGTGAGGTGCCTATGGAAGAGGGTAACTAGGATTGAAATATGCTAAGTGTGAACTGTGGTTTCATGACAGACAAGAATAATGCACTCTTATGTTTTTAGTACATGCGATGTCTCTCCTTAGATGTCTCATAGACACCTCAAACAAGTCCACAATTAAGCTCACTGTCTCTGCTTCCCACCTCTCCCAGATCTACCTCCTTTTTTCCCTATTTTGAGGGAATGGCATCACCATCCACCCATTCACCCAAGTTATTCTGGAGCCTTACCTGTCTTACTATCTCACCAGCACATTTTGTAACACTGTATTCTTAATATTTCTCAAATACATACCTTCCATTCCATCCCCACCACCATTGCCCTGGGTTAGGCTTGTGTTTATCATTTCCTACCTGGGCTTTTTTGCCTCTAGTCCTCCTCTGGGGTGAGACATCTAGGCTGACCCATTATCCACATCCATACTCTTTCCTGAGTGATCTTTCTGAAACAGATCTGATCATTTCACTTGCCTGATGTGAAGTGCCTCCCCAGTGCCTTCATTATACATACCAAACCTTAACTATGGGACAAAAGATGTTTCTTGTCCCGACTCCTGTCCTGTTTCTCCCTGTTTATCTCTCTCCACCATTGCATTTGTATCACAGGTTTTGGTTAAGTAGAAGTACTTCACTGAACCCACTGCCTTCATCACATCTCCATTCCTTTGCATATTCTATTTCCACTGCAGAGAATGTTCTTGCTTCACTTATTTATTTAGCTAACTGCCATTCATACTCAAAATTTAATTCAGGTTTTTTTCTCTTTCCCGGTAGCCTTCCCTGATTCCCCTCTGAAATTTGAGTTTAAATCTTCACTCAAATATCTAAGATCAAGAGGACCTTCAACATGGTGGAGGAGTAAGACGTGAATATCATCTTCCTCCCTACAAATACATCAGAAATACATCTACACGTGGAACAACTCCTACAGAACACCCACTGAACGCTGGCAGAAGACCTCAGACCTCCCAAAAGGCAAGAAACTCCCCATGTACCTGGGTAGGGCAAAAAAAAAAAGAATAAACAGAGACAAAAAGATAGGGACGGGACCTGCACCAGTGGGGGTCAGCTGTGAAGGAGGAAAGGTTTCCACACACTAGGAAGCCCCTTCGTGGGCGGAGACTGCGGGTGGTGGAGGGGGAAGCTTCAGAGCTACGGAGGAGAACGCAGCAACAGGGGTGCGGAGGGCAAAGCGGAGAGATTCCCGCACCGAGAGGATCGGTGCCGACCTGCACTCACCAGCCCAAGAGGCTTGTCTGCTCACCCGCCGGGGTGGGCGGGGCTGGGAGCTGAGGCTTGGGCTTCGGTCAGATTGCAGGGAGAGCACTGGGGTTGGCGGCGTGAACACAGCCTGAAGGGGACTAGTGCACCACGGCTAGCTGGGAGGGAGTCCGGGAAAAACTCTGGAGCTGCCGAAGAGGCAAGATACTTTTTCTTTCCTCCTTGTTTCCTGGTGCACGAGGAGAGGGGATTCAGAGCACCGCCTAAACGAGCTCCAGAGACGGGCGCGAGCCGAGGCTATCAGTGCAGACCCCAGACACGGGCATGAGACGCTAAGGCTGCTGCTGCCGCCACCAAGAAGCGTGTGTGCAAGCACAGGTCACTATGCCTACCTCCCCTCCCGGGAGCCTGTGCAGCCCGCCATTGCCAGGGTCCCGTGATCCAGGGACAACTTTCCCGGGGGATCGCACGGTGCGCCTCAGGCTGCTGCAACGTCACGCCGACCTCTGCCGCCGCAGGCTCGCCCTGCACTCCGTACCCCTCCCGCCCCTGGCCTGAGTGAACCAGAGTCCCCGAAGCAGCTGCTCCTTTAACCCCGTCCTGTCTGAGTGAAGAACAGACGCCATCAGGCAACCTACACGCAGAGGCAGGGCCAAATCCAAAGATGAACCCCCGGAGCTGTGCGAACAAAGAAGAGAGAGGGAAATCTCTCCCAGTAGCCTCAGGAGCCACGGATTAAAGCTCCACAATCGACTTGATGTACCCTGCATCTGTGGAATACATGAATAGACAACGAATCATCCCAAATTAAGGAGGTGGACGTTGGGAGCAACTGTAGACTTGGGGTTTGTTGTATACGACTGACTAGTTTCTGACTTATATCTTTATCTTAGTTTAGTATTTAGAGTTTATTATCATTGGTAGATTTGTTTATTGAGTTGGTTGCTCTCTTCCTTTCTCTCTCTCTCTCTATATATATATAGATACACTTTTTTTTCCTTCTCTCTTTTTTGCAGTGTGTATGTGTCTGTGTCTTTGTGTGATTTTGTCTGTATAGGTTTGCTTTTACCACTTGTCCTAGGGTCCCATCTGTCCGTTTTTTTTTTTAGTATACTTTTTAGCACTTGTTATCATTGGAGGATTTGTTTATTGGTTTGGTTGCTCCCTTCTTTATTTTCTTTTAATTACTTTTTAATATTTTATTTTAATAATTTTTAATTTTAATTATTTTATTGTTTTCTTTCTTTGTTTTTTTTTTCTTTTCTCCCTTTTCTTCTGAGCCGTGTGGCTGACAGGGTCTTCGTGATCCGGCCAGGTGTCAGGCCTGAGCCTCTGAGGTGGGAGAGCCGATTTCAGAACATTGGTCCACTGGAGACCTCCTGGCCCCTCATATTATCAATCAGCGAGAGCTCTCCCAGATATCTCCATCTTAACACTAAGACCCAGCTCCACTCAACAACCAGCAAGCTCCAGTGCGACATCCTATGCCAAACAACTAGCAAGACAGGAGCACAA
Organism: Aethalodelphis obliquidens; assembly: GCF_003676395.1. NCBI lineage: Eukaryota > Metazoa > Chordata > Mammalia > Artiodactyla > Delphinidae > Aethalodelphis > Aethalodelphis obliquidens. The sequence goes on along the minus strand of NW_020837992.1, from coordinate 12,368,447 downwards.
CCCCACCCATTAGCAGAGAGGCTGACTAAAATCATAATAAGTTCACAGACACCCCAAAACACACCACAGGACGTGGTGCTGCCCACCAGAAAGACAAGATCCAGCCTCACCCATCAAAAGACAGGCATAAGTCCCCTCCAACAGGAAGCCTACACAACCCACTGAACCAAACTTACCCACTGGGGGCAGACAACATAAAAAATGGGAACTATGAACTTGCAGCCTGTGAAAAGGAGACCCCAAACACAGTAAATTAAGCAAAATGAGAAGACAGAGGAATACACAGCAGATGAAGAAGAAAGGTAAAAACCCACCAGACCAAACAAATGAAGAGGAAATAGGCAGTCTACCTGAAAAAGAATTCAGAGTAATGATAGTAAAGATGATCCAAAATCTTGGAAATAGAATGGAAAAAATACAAGAAATGTTTTAAAAGGAGCTAGAATAACTAAAGAGCAAACAAACAATGATGAACAACATAATAAATGAAATTAAAAATTCTCTAGAAGGAATCAATAGCAGAATAACTGAGGCAGAAGAACGGATAAGTGACCTGGAAGATAAAATAGTGGAAATAACTACCACAGAGCAGAATAAAGAAAAAAGAATGAAAAGAATTGAGGACAGTCTCAGAGACATCTGCGACAACATTAAACACAACAACATTAGAATTATAGTGGTCCCAGAAGAAGAAGAGAAAAAGAAAGGGACTGAGAAAATATTTGAAGAGATGATAGTTGAAAACTTCCCTAGTGTGGGAAAGGAAATAGTCAATCAAGTCTAGGAAGTGCAGAAAGTCCCATACAGGATAAATCCAAGGAGAAACACACCAAGACACATATTAATCAAACTATCAAAAATTAAATGCAAAGAAAAAATATTAAAAGCAGCAAGGGAAAAGCAACAAATCACATACAAGGGAATCCCCATATAGTTTACAGCTGATCTTTCAGCAGAAACTCTGCAAGCCAAAAGGGTGTGGCAGGACATATATAAAGTGATGAAAGGGGAAAACCTACAACCAAGATTACTCTACCCAGCAAGGATCTCATTCAGATTTGACAGAGAAATTAAAAGCTTTACAGACAAGCAAAAGCTAAGAGAATTCAGCACCACCAAACCAGCTTTACAACAAATGCTAAAGGAACTTCTCTAGGCAGGAAACACAAGAGAAGGAAAAGGCCTACAATAACAAACCCAAAACAGTTAAGAAAATGGTCATAGGAACATACATATTGATAACTACCTTAAATGTAAATGGATTAAATGCTCCAACCAAAAGACACAGGCTTGCTGAATGGATACAAAAACAAGACGCTTATATATGCTGTCTACAAAAGACCCACTTCAGACCTAGGGACACATTCAGACTGAAAGGGGATGGAAAGGGGATGGAAAGGGGATGGAAAGGGGATGGAAAAAGATACTCCATGCAAATGGAAACCAAAAGAAAGCTGGAGTAGCAATTCTCATAACAGACATAATAGACTTTAAAATAAAGACTATTACAAGAGACAAAGAATGACACTACATATGGTCAAGGGATCAATCCAAGAAGAAGATATAACAATTGTAAATATTTATGTACCCAATATAGGAGCACCTCAATATATAAGGCAAATGCTAATAGCCATAAAAGGGGAAATCCACAGTAACACAATCATAATACTGGGCTTTACACCCCACTTTCTCCAATGGATAGATCATCAAAAATGAAAATAAATAAGGAAACACAAGCTTTAAATGACACATTAAACAAGATTGACTGAATTGATATTTATAGGACATTCCATCCAAAAACAACAGAATACACTTTCTTCTCAAGTGCTCATGAAAGATTCTCCAGAGTGGATCATATCTTGGGTCACAAATCAAGCCTTGGTAAATTTAAGAAAATTGAAATCATACAAAGTATCTTTTCTGACCATAATGCTATAAGACTAGATATCAATTACAGGAAAAAAGAACTGTAAAAAATACAAATACATGGAGGCTAAACAATACACTGCTAAATAACCAAGATATCACTGAAGAAATCAAAGAGGAAATAAAAAAATATGTAGAAACAAAGGACAATGAAAACACGATGACCCAAAACTTACAGGTTTCAGCAAAAGCAGTTCTAAGAGGGAAGTTTATAGCAATAAAATCCTACCTCAAGAAACAAGAAAAATCGCAAATAAACAACCTAACCTTACACCTAAAGCAATTAGAGAAATAAGAGCAAAAAACTCAAAGTTAGCAGAAGGAAAGAAATCATAAAAATCAGATCAGAAATAAATGAAAAAGAAATGAAGGAAACAATAGCAAAGATCAATAGAACTAAAAGCTGGTTCTTTGAGAAGATAAACAAAATTGATAAATCATTAGCGAGACTCATCAAGAAAAAAAGGGAAACACTCAAATCAACAGAATTAGAAATGAAAAAGGAGAAGTAACAACTGACACTGCAGAAATACAAAGGAACATGAGAGATTACTACAAGCAACTCTATGCCAATAAAATGGACAAATTGGAAGAAATGGACAAATTCTTAGAAAAGCACAACCTTTTGAGACTGAACCAGGAAGAAATAGAAAATATAAACAAACCAATAACAAGAACTGAAATTGAAACTGCGGTTAAAAATCTTCTAACAAACAAAAGCCCAGGACCAGATGGCTTCACAGGTGAATTCTACCAAACATTTAGAGAAGAGCTAACACCTATCCTTCTCAAACTCTTCCAAAATATAACAGAGGGAGGAACACTCCCAAAATCATTCTATGAGGTCACCATCACCCTGATACCAAAACCAGACAAAGACGTCACAAAGAAAACTACAGACCAATATCACTGATGAACATAGATGCAAAAATCCTCAACAAAATACTAGCAAACAGAATCCAACAGCACATTAAAAGGATTATACACTATGATCAAGTGGGGTTTAACCCAGGAATGCAACATTCTTCAATATATGCAAATCAATCAACGTGATACACCATATTAACAAATTGAAGGAGAAAAACCATATGATCATCTCAATAGATGCAGAAAAGCTTTTGACAAAACTGAACATCCATTTATTATAAAAACCCTCCAGAAAGTAGGCAAAGAGGGAACTTACCTCAACATAAGAAAGGCCATATATGACAAACCCACAGCCAACATCGTTCTCAATGGTGAAAAATTGAAACCATTTCCACCGAGATCAGGAACAAGACAAGGTTGCCTACTCTCACCACTATTATTCAACATAGTTTTGGAAGTTTTAGCCACAGGAATCAGAGAAGAAAAATAAACAAAAGGAATCCAAATAGGAAAAGAAGAAGTAAAATTGTCACTGTTTGCAGATGACATGACACTATACATAAAGAATCCTAGAGACACTGCCAGAAAACTACTAGAGCTAATCAATGAATTTGGTAAAGTAGCAGGGTACAAAATTAATGCACAGAAATCTCTTGAACTCCTATACACTAATGATGAAAAATCTGAAAAAGATATTAAGGAAACACTCCCATTTACCACTGCAACAAAAAGAATAAAATACCTAGGAATAAACGTACTTAAGGAGACAAAAGACCTGTATGCAGAAAACTATAAGACACTGATGAAAGAAATTAAAGATGATACCAACAGATGGAGAGATATACCATGTTCTAGGATTGGAAGAATCAACATTGTGAAAATTACTATGCTATCCAAAGCAATCTACAGATTTAATGCAATCCCTATCAAACTACCATTGGCATTTTTCGCAGAACTAGAACCAAAAAATTTCACAATTTGTATAGAAACATAAAAGACCCCAAATAGCCAAAGCAATCTTGAGAAAGAAAATGGAGCTGGAGGAATCAGGCTCCGTGACTTCAGACTACATTACAAAGCTACAGTAATCAAGACAGTATGGTACTGGCACAAAAACAGACATATAGATCAATGGAACAGGATAGAAAGCCCAGAGATAAACCCACGCACATATGGTAATCTTGTCTTTCATAAAGGAGGCAAGAATATACAATGTAGTAAAGACAGCCTCTTCAATAAGTGGTGCTGGGAAAACTGGACAGCTACATGTGAAAGAATGAAATTAGAACACTTCCTAACACCATACACAAAAATAAACTCAAAACAGATTAAAGACCTAAATGTAAAGCCAGACACTATAAAACTCTTAGAGGAAAACAAAGGCAGAACACTCTATGACATAAATCACGACAAGATCATTTTTTTTTTTTTTTTTTTTTTGGCTGTACGTGGGCCTCTCACCGTTGTGGCCTCTCCCGCTGTGGAGAACAGGCTCCGGACGTGCAGGCTCAGCAGCCATGGCTCACGGGCCCAGCCGCTCCGCAGCATGTGGGATCTTCCCGGACCAGGGCACAAACCCATGTCCCCTGCATTGGCAGGCAGACTCTCAACCATTGCACCACCAGGGAAACCCAGCAAGATCCTTTATGACACACCCTCTAGAGTAATGGAAATAAAAATAAACACATGGGTCCTAATGAAACTTAAAAGCTTTTGCACAGCAAAGGAAACCATGAACAAGATGAAAAGGCAACCCTCAGAATGGGAGAAAATATTTGCAAATGAAGAAACTGACAAAGGATTAAACTCCAAAATATACAAGCAGCTCATGCAGCTCAATATCAAAAAAAACAAACAACTCAATCCAAAACTGGGCAGAAGATCTAAATAGACATTTCTCCAAAGAATATATACAGATTGTCAACAAACACATGAAAGGATGGTCAACATCACTAATCATTAGAGAAATGCAAATCAAAACTACAGTGAGGTATCACCTCACACCGGTCAAAATGGCCATCATCAAAAAGTCTACAAACAGTAAATGCTGGAGAGGGTGTGGAGAAAAGGGAACCCTCTTGCCCTGTTGGTGGGAATGTAAATTGATACAGCCACTATGGAGAACAGTATGGAGGTTCCCTAAAAGCTAAAACTAGAGCTACCATACGACTGAGCAATCCCACTAGTGGGCATATGCCCTGAGAATACCATAATTCATAAAGAGTCATGTACCAGAATGTTCATTAAAGCACTATTTACAATAGCTAGGATATGGAAGCAACCTAAGTGTCCATCTACAGATAAATGGATAAAGATGGAATATATACATATATATGTATATGTATATATACATATATATACATATATACAATGGAATATTACTCAGCCATAAAAAGAAACAAAAAAACAAAATTGAGTTATTTGTATTGAGGTGGATGGACTTAGAGTCAGTCATACAGAGTGAAGCAAGTCAGAAAGAGAAAAACAAATACTTTATGCTAACACATAAATATGTGGAATCTAAAGAAAGGGAAAAGAAAAAAATGGTTCTGAAGAACCTAGGGGCAGGACAGGAATAAAGACGCAGACGTAGAGAATGGACTTGAGGACACAGGGAGGGGGAAGTGTAAGCTGGATGAAGTAAAAGAGTGGCATGGACACTACACTACTACCAAATGTAAAGTAGATAGCTAGTGGGAAGCAGCTGCATAGCACAGGGAGATCAGTTTGGTGCTTTGTGACCACCTAGAGGGGTGGGATAGGGAGGGTGGGAGGGAGATGCAAGAGGGAGGGTATATGGGGATGTATGGATACGTAGAGCTGATTCACTTTGTGATACAGCAGAAACTAATACACCATTGTAAAGCAATTATACTCCAATAAAGATGTTAAAAATAAGTAAATAAATAAACACTATTGGGGGGAAATAAATAAATAATTAAATAAGACTTGGGAATAGATAATTGGTCAAAGTGATAGATAATATTTAATGGAAGTTTTTTGAGAATAATTAGTTTTATATGAAGATATATTAAACTTTAGTTCTAAAAAAGAATTTATGGATTGAATTTAGCTTATTTGTTGTAAACTTGAATAGTTTTGTTGTTGTTGTTAATGAAAGGACTATTTTCTCAGAAAATTGAAATAATTGATTTTATAACAGTGAATTATAAACTGGAGTTACATCTAGAAAAGTTAACACAGAATTATCTTGAAGTTCAAGGGGAAAAAAGTGGTTGATTGGAACTTCACTTATGTTTTTTGAGCAAAACAATGTTGAAAGAAACACATTTTGAATAGAAAACTTTATCAGGCTCTTTTATATTTCAAGGTGTAATTGTAATTTGATAGAGAACGTTCCATTTGTCTGCATTTGTTTAGATGATATTACACTAAAAGGCAGCATTTTGATTGTAGAACGTAGCTAGTGAGAACATAAGCAATATAAATTTAAGAAGAAATTAGCTTTTCCATATGAAATAAAATAAAGAATCAAATAAATTCAAAAAAAAATCTAAGATCTTTTAAATCAACTTTGGTAATCGGTAGTCAGTCATCTCATCACAGCAACACTGCTTCCAGAGTTTGTGTTCATGACCTCTACTTCAACAGTGTATTTGGGGATCACATTATAAATTTGAGGTTTATCAAAGAACATAATTTCTTCTGCATTTCCTATGGACTAAATTCATAATTTTCTCTTCTTTAATGAACTAAATATCATGGAATTTAAAAGCTCCTATTGAAAGTCAGAAGGTTTTGACAAATATGATTATTACCTGAGTAATACTTCTTCACTATACATTAATCGATCACACCAAATCTTCCCAATTTTGCATAATCTATAATCTATTCTAGGATATTTAGCAGTTCACACTTTCAGTAATTAAATATTTTGGCTTCAGTGGGCAACCTTCTGGATATACAATACTTCCTCATTTTAATATTGCATCATAGGTTAGTTTTTGTTTTAAGTTCAAGTTAAAATCAGGATTTAAATTGAAATTCAAACCAGAGATTGTGCTACCAGTATAAACAATTTATGCAAGATTACAATGCAGTAAACTGATAGATTGATAAGAAGCTGTTTGTACACTCAGAACTATATCACACCTTATTCACTGCCTAATGCCTAGAAAGTTTCACTGATATCAATTATAAGATACTTTTATATTTTAGAAACATTAAAATGTAAAAAGAGATACATGTCATAGACTCAAGGAACACCGTTTTATTTGTATTTCTTTCTTTCCCATTAAACTATGTTTTGCTATTTACATGTTTTGTGTCTTTATCCTCATATCCTCAGGTATTTGATGAATATTGAAAATGAAAAAATGAATGAATGAATGACAATGTTCAGGAAATCTATAACATTTCAATCTCTGCTATACCCAGTACTTCCCTTTGAGGAAATCATTGAGAGGCAATTTTTTATACAGATGGTCTTGTGCCCTGCTAACTGGTTGGGTTAATGATTGGTGCTAACACCCAAGGAAGTTCAATAAGCCATGAGGTAACAGAGAAGGAAACATAGCCCAATACTGGGTGGCAACAAGTATTGATGACTCAGTAAGACCCTTTCTTCAGTGCATTCAGAAAAAGCAGTGGGAATGATAGACTTCCACTCATCAGGGGAACAGAAGATGGCTGGATCAGTAGACATGCCATTTTATCGTCAATGGTGATGGACCATCATTCCAGTTCTTTAGGAGTCCTGCTATATATTCCATCCTGTCACAGAGAGAGACACCAAAAGTTTGTGCTGTTTCTGAAATAGTTTCCAGTCTTCCTTATTTGGTCTTCTATCTTTAAGAAGTAAACATAATTCTAACTTCAGGTAATATATAATCTTTACTTCATTTTTCTGTTGTACATTAAATTATTAACAAGCATATGTTTGCTCTCTCTTCTCCCCATCTCCATGAGAGGAGTACATTTCCTTACTCCATAGATGTTGGGATTGGTCATATGACTTGCTTTGACCAATGAAATATGAGGGAAGTGAAACTGGACCAGGTTTGAATCTAGGCCTTAAGAAAAATCATATGTTTCTGTTCACTCCTTTTGCATTTCTGCCTTTCTCCATGAGGAGAACATGTTGCTGGCCCAAAGAAGGATGAGGGACACATGCAACAGACCTGTATTCAACACACAGAATAGAGCCAAGCCTAGCCTAGGTCAGATAAAGTCAACCCGTCCGCCAACACATAATAGAGAAAAGCTCGTGTGTTAAGCCACTGACATTTTGTGGTGGTTTGTTGTGAAGCTATGGCTAAAACATCCTCTGAATCAGCTTAACGTCTTCCTTTTCCCTGAATGGAGAAAATGTCAAACTGAGTCATTACTGATGTCACCTTCACAAAGATCTCAGGGGTCTTACATAAGGTACAGAGCATTGGAGACTCTGATTATTAGTCCACATAAGTCACTGCTGGTAAACAATTGTCTATGAAAGCATGGTCCCTCAGAGGTGGGTGACTTCACTGGTCCAATGCCTTATTTATGGGCTAGGATCTTTATCAAGGTTGAAACCCTGACTCCTGGGGTCCAACCTCCTTAGGTATGTAGAGATTGACGATATTCTCCTTTTCCTCCTGGGAGCACAAATAGGTTATTTTCCTCCAGACTCTGTTAAAATTACATGTAGCCATGTAACCAAATTCCAGCCAAGTGGAAGTGATATATGGGCTGACCTCATTTTATTGCACTTTGCTTTATTGCACCTCACAGATGTTGCATTTTTTACGTGTAACTCCCATGAGAGCTTCCATATTCTTCTCCTTTTATGGCTGGATGGGAATGAATATAGCCCTCAGGACAGCCTTGGAGGTAAAATGGTAAAGATGTTGAATCCATAAAGTGGAGGAAACCCGTGTACCCTGATCACCCCTGTGAGAAGAGTTGTTTGATCAGTAGGGTAACCAACTTGTTCTAGTTTGCCCAGAACATACCCAGTTTTAACACTGACAATCTCTCATCTCTGGATCCCCCTCCATCATAGGTAAACCAGGACAGTTGGTCACTTTACCAACCAGGAGCCTCTTCACTGGCAGGTTACCTAAGCTAGAGACAAGGTTTTATTGTGATAAGCCACTGAAATGTGGGGATTTATTTGTTACAGCAGCTAGTGTTACTGAGACCAACATGTCAACATGCATGGTGGTGTTTCATATTTAGTAATTTGGAAGAAAGTAAGGACAGAGACATGTAAAATCCTTATAACTGCTTAGCATGTCTGAAATTTTGCTCAACTTTTTAACTTGATTTTTATTAAATCGTGGTTCTGATGTTGTATCTATACTGGGTGAGTCATGATTTATAGGTGTAACTAGAAGTTTGAATTTACTGGAAGAACGAATAGACATTCTATATTTATAGAAAATGAATCAACTCCATACTTTTGAACCTCAGTCTGGTATCTACTCTGTTTTCCCAGTGATGATATGTTACTATTCAAAGTAAACTTTTCCTTCCCATTACCCCTCACATGCATAAATATATATACAGCCGCATACATACATACGGCTGTAAACATATGATATCTGGGGTATCTGTTCATACTGGCTTCTCCCTATTTCCAAAATGCAAATGCTTGAGCCTACACTTGTGGCAATAGCAGATTATCTAGAAATCAAAACTATCATCCTCCAGATTCCTACCTCTACCCTCATGTTTAAGAGTCTGGAGAGAGAGACCAATCCATCTCAGACCTCTCTTGATGTATGCAATTATGGTAGACAGTCACTGATTCTGATGAGAAATTGGCCTTGGTGAATCATGCCTTGAAGTTCATAAAGTAATGCAAAGCCCCAATCTTAAATAAAAGCCACAGCCAGTGGGGCAGCATAGTTCCTCACAGAAGCCAATTGCTTTATGGCAGTCTATTCATACCTCAGTGTTATGCTCAGTGAAAAGCTCCCAGACAAGATGCCCAGGGTCCTATTGATGGAAGTTCTTTTAGTTTCCAGTTTTCCTGCAGGTGTGAAGTTGTAGAAATTTGGCCTGTGATAGAACCAAGCTACATAACAATAGTGGAGTCACTTTGGCAGAAGACACAAGGCAATCCAGAATGAGTCTTAGGATGGAAGATGCTGGGAAGAAAAACATTCTTTGTACCAACAAGGCCTTTCACACATGTTGGATCTAAAGCCAGGGGTAAATATAGAATCCTCTGCTAGAGCTGCTCCTATGGGTGCCAGGATAGGGCTCTTTCCCAACAATGCCTTGGGGAAAGAAAATCTCTAGCACCATGGACCCTCTGTCCATACTGCATTTGAATGGTAACACTTGATGTATCCTCTATCAATAAGTTCACTTAGTTCACCTACACAGACACTTCCCTGAACCTGAACAAGTCATCCCAAGAGAATTAGTCAGCCTTAGATCTAATGTTTCTACCTCTCAGAGTTGAATCCCAATTTTTAAAAACTCTCAAAATACAATAGATTTAATTTCACTCTCTTCCTAGAACTAAGAGGGCTATCCTTAGCTGTTCCAAGGTGACTTCTGTCTTGCCTTAGTTTAGTGGTGAAGACCTCTCTGGTGCCTACCACCTGCCACTACACTTGGAGAAATAAAAGCATGTACACAGATCTGTATGAGCTGAAAGTGTATGGTAAGTATATGGATTATCCATGGCGATTATGGAAGAGCACTGTTTGTTGTTTACATAGGTACCTGGTTTGCCTGAAGTACCTCAGCATTTTAAAGAAAGAAAATTCAAGACAGTTAAACTGTTCCATTGGGTCAGACAGCCACCCACTTTTGAGCAGAACTGAAAGAACAGCAGGGATGAGCAACTTCAAGTGGAGAAGCAGAGCTGGTGATATCCAGGCAGAAGCAGGACAAGAGGATCTCAGGAGGAGAGGGGTGTGTGACTCACTGGAGAGGCATCACACGTCTGATCCCTGACATCTTCTCACCCTAGGGTTCACAGGGCCATTCCCAATGAGGAGATATGCAAGCAACTCCCAGGAGAGCCTCAGTGAAATGACCCCTCAGGTCACAGGTACACGCAGGAGCAGCAGAACATATGAGTGGCTGTTGCCAACAGAAAGCAATGGGCCCTGGTGACCTGCAAGTGATCTTGAGGTTTCCCCAAGGGCAGACAGAAGAAAAGGCAGAAACAGGCTATTTTCAACTAAGTTGCACAAAACAATCTGTAAATTTTGATATAAATGTTCTTTAGTTATTTGAGCTGAGTATCTGTAAGTAAAAGTCGAGTACAGGTAATGAATTAAAAGCATGAGCTCCAGAAACACACAGCCTGGGTTACCTCTGGTGTGGAGCTGGATAGGATGCTTGAGCTCCAAGGGTCTCAATTCCCTCATCTGTAAAAAGGGAATAATAATACTTTCTAATCAGCTATCATTATCACCATCATCATGATTAGACATCTATGTGCAATGATATCTATTTCCCAGGTTTCTAGGTCAGGGAGTCCATGTGGCTTAAGAGGAAACAATACGAACAAATTAATACCTGGAAGGTAGCTCATATACTCAGGCATCCTTAGCACGGGACGGTACAATCACAGCTTAATGAAGATGTGGACACTTAGTTAGCAGCTACAGCACAATACTCATTCCCATTGAAAGGCAAGGGTGAGTAAATGTGTGTAACAGATCTGAACAAAATGAGTGTGTTGCCGTGCACAGGGAGAGGATGAAAAGGAGGCAGGCAAGAAGTAGAAAAAATACACGTAGAAAATCAGTCAGGCTCTTGATTACATTGTGACATTCCACTTATATTTTTGAAGCCCTCATACCTTGATTTCTAATACCTGTCCTCTCCAGAGCCCTTCCCAGGGTCCTATTTTCACAAGAACTACTTTGTTGTAGACTGATCCCAAATACAGGGCTAGTCAATAACTCTAACCATCCCTTGTGCAATGTATGTATTTAAATAGTTAAAGGAATAAACCTCCTTCATGACCCAGGTGCTTTCCCCAGGACCCCTCAGTCACACCACATTCTGTGGGCTCCTGTAGAAGTCTTGCTGTTTGGCAAAAATCATCACAGGGTACAAGCTCATTGTAATTTTAAAATCATCTTCCTCATCCGTCATAAAGTAAAAAATGTTCCTCAGTGTGCTGAAATCTGCTAGATGATGGTAGAGATTAGGGAGGGAAGGGAGGGAAGGAGCTTGAATTTTCACAAAATGAGCCTCTGAAATTCAAGTCTTTAAATGAAGAAACTGCATATGAATAAAGGAAGCCTTCTTGATCGAAATCCTTTTTCCAATCTTGGCTTTATATGGACCCAGGGAATGGCCTTTCCTTTACATTCACTTCGTCTCCATGAATAGGTGGCTACAGGTTTTATCATCATCCTTTAAGAAGTTACTTGTATATGTCTCTGAGATGTTGCCCTGAAAAGCATCCTCTAAGTGTAAAGCCAAAGACACTAACAGTTTTTACCACTATCACCAACCCAGCCACTGATTTATCTAATACAGTTAAGGCTTCAATTATCCCATAAAAGCCAAAGAATATTTGCTTTCCTCTACATGGCCTCTTCTGTCACCTCAAGAGATCCACTGGGCCCCCAAGGAATACATTTTCTCTCCAGCTCAAATATTTCACCACATGTTTTTGTTATGATTGGCTAAGTATGTGGTGACTACTATTTAATTAGGGTCAAGATTTAACCTCCTAAAAGAAGATGTGGCTCATGTTTTCAAGAACTGACCAACTTGAGAATGCCCTCCCAAACATAAGCCAACGAAGCCATGATTCTTTTAGTGAAACAGATTTCCAGTCTTGTAAGGAGGGAGTAATTTTAATATTCCCTAGTGATATGTGGGCACAAATACACATTTCAAAACCTCCGAACATCTGTTTCTAAAAATAAAGAAAAATGTGTGTTTATTGTATGTCTGTGTGTTTCCAGCTGACAAGATTTCATCATGGGTATATTTAGCTGTGACTCCTAATTCAGGACATTTGATTAAAATATGTCAAATAAATTGCTCACCATAATTTTCAACCTAATGAGAATTCCCTCCAGACACATTTTTATAATTGTCTACATTTGTTTCATTTCTTCTTAGAATTATTTTCTTTGCTTTGCACATTCTATTTGATACTATTTTACTTTATACTTCTTCATAAGTGATGGAGGTATATTTTATGCCCCCTTTTGTGTTATATGTAGCAGAATTATGACAACCAAATATCTTCTCCAGGGACGACTCTCTTCAGAATTGGTACTAGTAGAAGTATTTTTTATGCCATAAAGTAAATGAATAATAATAGCAAAGTATTATTTTATATTATATAAAATATAATGTTTATTCGTATTGCACATTGTTATATAGTATTTACTCTGAGATAGGTATTATTCTAAGTGCTTAACATTTATTAACTCATTTAATACTTAAAACAGCCCCGTGAAAAATGGTACTACAGTGGTCTCTGACTTATGATGGTTTGACTTACAATTTTTCAACTTTATGATAGTATGAAAGTGATATGCATTTAGTGGAAACCATACGGATAATGATCTCCACTGTACAGATGAGGGATTTGAAGCAAAGAGAAGTTAATAACCTGTCCCAGTCACCAGCTAATAAGCAGCAGATCCGGTTTTCAAGCACAAAGTCTCGCATTGAGAGATCCATTTTCTTAACCACCAAGCTGAGCTGCCTTGCTGAACGGAGATCACTTTACGCCATTGCCACAAATATATATCAAATATACAAAAATGCACTTGTCACTCCCCTGTTGACAAACTTCTGATACTTCCCCACTGATCCAGCTGTCCATGTATTATACATTTTACACATTCAACTCATTGTGTGTTAACGTTTATATAACTCTCCACACAAGAATCATAAATTCTACAAGGACAAAAACGCTGGTTTATTATTGTCTGTTTGGTTTAAAATTTTTTTTTGCCTCAGTCTCTAACACCCTTCCTTAACTCTATAGGACTCGTTAGATGTATGTACAGTGAAAGAAAAGGACTGCACGTGGGGACCAGGCAGCTGCTGCTAGCTGAGCCCCACAGTGAGGTGAGCAGCTAAATGTGAACAATCCTAAGAGTATAAGAGAGTTCAGTTAGGTTCCAAGGAGAAGCAAACACATTTATCCCAAAGACCAAAGGGATCATTTGGTTGGAAAAAAAAATAGTTAAGAAAATAATGGTGTAAGACTGGGCACCTCAATACACTCAAGATCATTCACTCCTCTCATGCACAGCAAAAGCTGGAAAGAAAGTTAGAAATTAAATAACCTAAACTTGCCTTTTACAGGTGAAGAAACTTAGGCCCAAAGAGGTAAACTGACTTGTCTAGTTCCACTTGACTTGGTAAAACCAAGTCAATCAAATTCCCCCGACCTCCCTCCAGTGCTCTTTCTATTATATCACACAGCTACTCTTCAATCTGCTCTGAAACTGCAGTTTCAGCTCCTGGTTTCTTGTTTAACTCAGACTAAATAAGAATTCATTGTCTCAAGGACTTACTGCCACCCCGATCATCTATTTAAATTGGAATCTGGGGCAGAATCAAGGCATCAATATTTTTTTTACATTAAAAAAATTTTCAAGCATATACCAATATAGTTTAATAGCCAAGAATCACTCTGTTTCATCAACTATCAACTCATCAATTATCAATATTGCTTCATCATGGCTTTTTCCCCCACCTCCAGGTGACTGTAAAGAAAATTCCACACAGCATGTTACTTTATCTATAAATATTTTGATATGTATCTCTAAAAAGTAAGGACTCTTTAAAAACTAAACCACAGTATCATTATTGCACCTTAAAATATTAATCCTAATCCCTTCATATTGACAGATATCCAGACAGTGTTATCTAATGATTATTACTTCACTAATGTTTTAAACAGAATCCAAAGATCTATACCTTGCATTCAGAGGATATAGTTTCTTAGTCACTCCTAATTTACGGGTGCTCCCTCCATCATCCTCTGTCCTTTTCTTTTAAATCTTTCTTTGAAGAAAAAAGTTTGTTTTCTGTAAAGTTTCCCATAGTCTGTATTTTGCTGATTATATCCCTGTAATGTTCTTTACTGTGTTTCTCTGCCCCCTGTGTTTCTAATTTATCAGAAATTAGATACATTTATTTGGCTTCTGCTTCAATTCTTTGCAAGAATACTTCATAAGTAGTGGTGCATATATAGTGTTCGGATGTCTCTTTTTGTGATGCTGGCTACTAACAATCATTGCCTAGATCCACTAATTCACTCAGGTTACGAAATGGGAAATGCTAATTTTACCATTCCTTCCACGATCATTAGCTGGAATACTCTTATAAAGAGATTTTTTTTCTTATCAACTGTGTAGTTATGTTGAGGAATATTTCATATAGGAGAAGCAAGAAAGTGCTTCTTTCCCTTTATTTACTTCTTTCAAAATAAAGAGTTGTTTTACTAACAACTTCCAAAGGTGACAATTACGAGTTTTTGTTTTATTTCATCTCTTGGCATCATTATTAACTTGTGGATGTAAACATATTTGATGTGCATTAATTGCAACTAATATCCTTATTATACCATCTTTAGGTTAGTTCATGCTTCTTTTTGATATGAACATAGTGGTATTTGATAGTAGTACTATCTTGCTTTCCAGAACGATAAGATGTTCCAGTCTAACAGCCACATGTAAATCAATGAAGTTAGAACACACCCTCACACCATACACAAAAATAAATTCAAAATGGATTAAAGACTTAAATATAAGACACGACACCATAAAAATCCTAGACGAGAACGTAGGCAAAACATTCTCTAACATAAATTGTACCAATGTTTTCTTAGGTCAGTCTCCCAAGGCAATAGAAATAAAAGCAAAAAGAAACAAATGGAACCTAATCAAACTTATAAGTTTTTGTGCAAAGGAAACCATAAATAAAATGAAAAGACAACCTACAGACTGGGAGAAAATATTTGCAAACAATATGACTGACAAGGGCTTAATTTCCAAAATATACAAACAGTTCACACAGCTCAACAACAACAAAATCCATTTGAAAAGTGGGCAGAAGACATAAACAGACATTTCTCCAAAGACTACATACAGATGGCCAAAGGCACATGAAAAGTTGCTCCACATCACTAATTATTAGAGAAATGCAAATCAAAACTACAATGAGGTACCACTTCACACCAGTCAGAATAGCCATCATTAAAAAGTCTACAAATAATAAATGCTGGAGAGGGTGTGGAGAAAAGGGAACCCTCTTACACTGTTGGTGGAAATGTAAATTGGTGCAGCCACTATGGAAACTGTATGGAGGTTCTTCAGAAAACAAAAAATAGAGTTGCCATATGATCCAGCAATCCCACTCCTGGGCATATATCCAGACAAAACTATAATTCAAATAGATACATGCACCCCAATGTTCATAGCAGCACTATAGCCAAGACATGGAAACAACCTACATGTCCATCAACAGATGAATGGATAAAGAAGATGTGGTATATATATACAATGCAATACTACTCAGCCATTAAAAAAGAATGAAATAGGGCTTCCCTGGTGGTGCAGTGGTTGAGAGTCCGCCTGCCGATGCAGGGGACACGGGTTCATGCCCTCGTCTGGGAAGATCCCACATGCCGCGGAGCGGCTGGGCCCGTGAGCCATGGCCGCTGAGCCTGCGCGTCCAGAGCCTGTGCTCTGCAACGGGAGAGGCCACAACAGTGAGAAGCCCGCGTACCACAAAAAA
>NW_020837992.1:12119405-12351859 GCF_003676395.1 Aethalodelphis obliquidens | reverse complement strand
AAAAAAAAAAAAAAAAAAAAAAAAGAATGAAATAATGCCACCTGCAGCAACATGAATGAACCTAGAGTTTATCATACTAACTGAAGTAAGTCAGAAAGAGAAAGACAAATACCGTATGATATCACTTATATGTGGAATCTAAAATATGACACAAATGAACTTATCTATGAAACAGAAACAGACCCACAGACATAGAGAACAGATCTGTGGTTGCCAAGGCTCGGGGGAGTGGAGGGGTGGATTGGGAGTTTGGGGTTAGCAGATGCAAACTATTGTATATAGAATAGATAAATAACAAGGTCCTACCATATAGCACAGAGAACTATATTCAATATCCTGTGATAAACCATAATGGAAAAGAATATAAAAAGAATGTGTATATATATATATATATATAATGTATACGTAACATAATATATATTAATCACTTTGCTGTCCAGCAGAAATTAACACAACATTGTAAATCAACTATATTCCAATAAAAAATAAAAAAATTAAATTAGAAGACTGAAAATATACTTAAATCTTAGGCCTTAATTAAGAGTGTTTATAAAAAACAATAGTAAAAAACACTTGTTAAAAAAAAAAAAAAGGTTCCAGTCTCATTTTGTACATTTTTTGCCCCAGAGCTAGAATCGGCCATTTTTTTTCAAGAAGTTCTGCTAACTTTTAAAGGGAAGGGGTATTTAGAAGCCTTTTAGCACTAATAGTGTTCAGTATTACTGGGTTAGCCTTTGTTTCAGGACTTTTCAGTGAACAGAACTAGATAACACATATTTTTAAGATGAAATTCGTCATGAATACATACTTTCAATTCCAGTTTAAATTAGACTATGGGATATTTATTTAACATCATTAATCTTAATTTATATCTTCTTTCTCCCATAAAAGTATCCTTATTCTAAACAACACCAACATAAATAGCCCATTAAATTTATCTCACAACTGTATGTATAGCAATATCGACACTACCAACAATAGTATGATTATTGTTTTAAGATATTTCTGCAATTTTTTTTGTTCTTAAAGTATATCATACTAGGGATCCATGGACAAATTACTGTGTTACAAAGTCATTTGAAATAGTCTTTCCCTGTTTGGTTATGTCACTAACTCAATACACGACACTCAATTGTTTTCACTTATTTTTTATATTAAGTGATTGATATTTTAATTTATGCTTATAAGTATGTGATATATTTACATGATCCAAGGGCAAATCTACCCTTATAGTCACATAAGTCTAGATTGTATTCCTGTTCCATCTACCCTATTCACTCAAACTCCCTATTGGTAAATATATTTTTAAAATTTAATGGTTTACACTATCATATACTTAATGTTAGCACCTATATTTACATATAATCATATTTCTTCTCTTTCTTAAATAAATGGATCAAATATGAGCACAAGGAGAAGTAGCTTAAACAAGATACAGGGACTTCCCTAGTGGTCCAGTGGTTAAGAATCCACCTTACAATGCAGGGGACGCGGGTTCAATACCCGGTCAGGGAACAAAGACCCCACATGCCGCAGAGCAACTAAGCCCGTGAGCCACAACTACCGAGCCTGCACACCACAACTAGAAAGAAGCTCACGCGCCACAATGAAAGATCCTGAGCGCCGCAACTAAGGCCCATGCAGCCATAAATAAATAGATAGAATGCTTCTGATGCCTAAGTGTCTTTCTCCTGCAACTCCAAACCCATACTTGCTACTTTGGGTGCACGGATGGTTAGGTCAGCAGGCTGGGTCCACCTGTCGCCTTTCCATGTAGGAGGCTTCTAATTAGCGGGAAAAGAGTATTTTTCTAATATATTGCAAGGAATAGCCAAATCTTCCTGCAGGAAGAAGAAAAGTGAACAGCGGTTACCTGTACCTAGCATAGTACAATCAGAAGGCCGTAGAAACCATAGGGGACAGGCTTTTCAGCGCTGGCTCTTCTTCCTGCCACGACTTTCCTGTGATTATTGCCAGCTGAGTGCATGGCCTCATTCCTCTCTCCCCACTCTCCCCATCCCTTCTCTATTGCACACAGGACATCAGTCTCCAAGGAAAGGGACTTTTTTTCTAGTCTGCCAATCATATTGGGAAAGTGCTAGCCACGCTTACCTTCCTGGGAATGTTTTCAGCTCATCTGAGAGCACTTTGCATTTCTTTATCAGATCATCGAAGAAAATGCAGCTTTTATATAGGTGCAGGATTGCTATAAGAAAGACGTACCTATAGACTCTACTGTGATTTCAGAAAAAGCGAAGTCATTATATGATAACTTACAGCAAAAGGAAAGTGAAAGGTCTAAAGCTGGAGAATTTAATGCCAGCAAAGGAAGGTTTGATAATTTTAGAGAGAGATTTGGCTTTAAAATGTCATGATATCAGGAGAAGCAGATTCTGCCAACCAAGAGACAGCAGACCAGTTCCCAGATGTCACTAAAAAAATCATGGAGGAGAAAGATTATCTGCCTGAACAGGTTTTTAATCAGAGGAAATTGCCCTATACTGGGGAGGTGGGGGGAAGCCACAGAGGATATTTTATCACTAAAGAAGAGAAGCAAGCATCAGGATTTAAAGGCAGGAAGGGATAGGCTAAGTCTACTGTATTGTGCAAATGCAGTCAAGGTTTATGATTAGGACTTCCCTTATCTATAAAGCTGTTAATCCTGAGGCTTGAAGGGAAAAGATAAACACCAGCTGCCAGTCTTTTGATTGTACAAGAAGATTTGGACAATGAGAACGCTTTTTCTGGATTGGTTGCATTGATGCTTTGTACTTGAAGGCAGGAGGTACCTTGTCAGTAAGGGACAGTTTTTTACAGTTTTATAAAAATTTTACAATGATTGTTTCACTAGTATATAGGCTAGGCTACCAGGAAGCAATCATATTAATTATACTAGGCTACAATAAAGCAATTGTATTGCTGCTTCTTTGTTATCAATGCATATATTGGTTATACCTGTAAATAAACATGAATTTCTTTTTCACACTATCTTTTCAATTCTGATATCTAGTATTAGTAACACATAAAACGTCTATAGTATTTGTATCACATAAGACAATATTGATGTAGGTACTGAGGGACAGATAATTCATCTTGTAAATAGATCATGGAAACTTACGGTATCGATAAAAACAATACAGTGCTATAAATATATTTTCTTTATGATTTTCTTTTCTCTAGCTTGCTTTATTGTAAGAAAACAGTATATAATACATATAGCATACAAAATACGTGTTAATTGACTGTTTATGGTATTGGTAAGACTTCTAGTCAACAGTAGGCTATTAGTAGTTAAGTTTGGGGGGAGTCAAAAGTTATTCATTGATTTTTGACTCTGTGGGGTTTGGTGCTTCTAAGCCCTGTGATGTTCAAAGGCCAACTGTAGATAAATGGGAGAACAGAGACAAATTTTCCATGCAGAATATTTCAAAATAACTTATGTAGATACTCCCTCCTCAAGAAAGTGGAGTATAACTTCTCACTCCCTTAGGGCAGGTTCTACTTAGGGACTTATTTCCAAAGAGTGTGAAAAATGGGGGGAAAGTAACTTTACAGTGGAGAAACCTGGCAACACTACCTTAGCCAGGTGGTCAAGGTTAACTCTAAGGACATGTCATGTTGATACCACATACTCTTGATATGATGTGTAAAAAATGGTACTTCACCTCTATGATCTTCCTCTCAAAACTAATAACCTCTCAGTTAAATCATGAGAAAAACATCAAACCAAACTAATTTGAGGACATTCTACAAAAATACCTGAATAGTGCTCTCCAAAACTATCAAGGTCATTAAAACAAGTAAGATCTGAGAAACTGTCACATTTAAACTCACAGAGGAGATTAGGTAAGACATGATTACTAAATGTAATGTGGTATCCTAGAAGGAATTCTAGACCAAAAAAAGGACATTAGAAAAAAAATAAAATAAAATATGAATAAAAATATGAAGTTTACTTAATAATAATAACAATGTATCAATATTGATTCATTAGGTATGATGTAGTAATTCAAAATGTTAATAATAAAGGAAACTAGGTGTAGGATATGTGGGAACTTTTCCATACTCCCTTTTATATGAACTTTTCTATAAGCCTAAAATTATTCTAAATTTAAAAGTCTAGTTAGAATATTATTAAAGTAAAACTTTAAAATATGTTATTAATGTAGTTTTTCAGGAAACTCTTCAAGCTGATATCAAAATGTAAGTAAAAGAACAAAGTATTTATGAATAATGTTCAAAACACTTATGAAGAAAAAGAAGGCGGTAGGACAAACAGCAAAACTTTATGTTAAAGCTTCATAGTAATTAAGATGGTATGGTGTTACCACAGAGATAGGAAAGAGTCATAAATTATGGAAACAAGGTATGATAGAGTTAGCTCTATAGGTCAGACAGAAAAAGACAGATTGATCAATAACTGGTGCTGAGATAATTTGTTATTCATACAGGAAAAAATAAAGTTCAATCCATGCTTCACACCACACACAAAAATACATGCCAAATGCATTAAGGATTTCAATGTGAAAAGTCAAAACTTAAACTTATTTGGAAGAAAATTTAATACCTTTAAGACCTTAAGAAAGAGAAGGATTTCTAAAATGCACACAAAAGCACAACCCAAAATAAGAAAACATTTATATATTCTATTTCACTAAAGTTAGAAACTTCTATTCATTCAGAGATACCATAAATAGACTGAAAAGTTAATCCATAAACAGAGAAAAGATATACACAGTGGACAGAACAAACATAGGATTAGTATTCAGAATACATTTATATCAACAAGAAAAATAGAAACAGACCAATAGTCAAATGGACAATGCAGTAGAGGAAAAGTATGAAAAGATAATCAACTTCATTTGTACTCAGGGAAACGAAAAGTAAAATTACCATAATTTGTCATTTCCTACCCACCAGATTGACAAAAAATAAAAAGTTTGACAATGCCAAGTACTGGCAAAGTTGGGAAGCAATGAGAATTTTCATGCTGGTCCACATGTACATTGTACAGTCACTTTGGAAAACAATTGGGGATTCCTCTATAAAGCTAAAGACGCATAAATCCTACATCCAGCTCTTTCATCCTAAACACGTACTCACTCTCGCTCCTATAAAAGAATACATGTACACATTATAATTATAAGAATACAAATAAAACTTCATCAATTAAAATAACTAAATAATGGAAATAATTCAATTTTCCATCTAAATTATGATGAATAAATTAATTGTGAGATATTGCTATGATGGAATGTTATGTAGAATTGAAAAAAATAAGTAAATAGTAGCTACATATAGCAACACAGATGACTCTCCAAAGAGATTGTTAAATTATGAAAATAAGTGACAGGAGCATACATAAAACATAATTTTATTAAATAGTCTTAAAAAGATAAATTAAGCAAAATATTTTTAGGGAAAAATTTATTTTGGTAACACTACAAAGAAAATAAAGAAGTTCAAGATAGTGGTTATCTCTGTAGGGAGGAAAGTAGATAGGTTGGGGTGGGATATACAGGAATCTTAAAAATCTTAGGAGCTCTATTCCATAAACTGAATTATGGCTACACAGGGGTCTAGTTTATTATTACTATTTATGATTTTCTTAAGAGTGCACATTTAAATTACATATATATTTTTGGGTGCAATATGTTTAATAATATTTTAGTTAGATGCACATGTAAATCAATAAAGAAAAACCTTTGAACTAATATTCAGCTACACTAGTGATCAAATCACTGAAAATTAAAGCAATGAAAAAAAGTTTACTGAATTCACAAATAAAAAATTAAATATACATATTTTTACATACAAAACAAAGGGATAATAAATCAGGTACCCATGTTCAGTTTATTAGGTACTAACCATTATATTTCTAGGAAATAGTTTGGCAGCATACATCAAGAGCCTTAAAAATGTTTTTATCATTTGGTGTAATTCATCTTCTACTTTTCGAAGAAATATTCAGAAAGACTATGTATTGATGTTCATCATGATGTCTCTCATAAATTCAAAACATGTAAACAACTTAATGTCTTAATTAAATATAAACAAATAAATTATAGTATACTCATGAAGTGAAATATGCAAACATTAAAAATATATCTTCGAATTATAATAATGTGAGAAAATGCTTATATGAAGTTATGAGAGGAAAAATCAAGATTCTGAACAGCTTATACAATATCCAGGTATGTCTTAAAAGCCTAAAGTTAATTTTCTTTGATGCTTTAATTCATCTTTTAGGCATCTATTACAAAGTGTCTGAAAATATTAACTTAGATCTTTGGAGGGAATATTTTAGAATATTAATAGTGATTATCTCTGGAAACAAAAATTATAGGGGCTCCTGGGAGTTTTCTTACACATTTTTTTATGCTCTACACTTTTCTGTGCCTTTCAAAAATCTCACGAGAATGCAAATTTTATACAAAAAGACGTCATTAATGTTTCTTATTAATTCATTCAATAAATATGCATTTAATATCTGCTCGTCTAGACAGTGAGGATTTGTTTGTGAACAGGACTGACACCATCCCTTCTCCCTCAGACCTTACATTCAAGGAGAGGAGACAGAAAATAAACAGGAAAAAAAAAGCCCTGCTTGTTTGGATGTGGGGTGAGACAGGAAGAGCGGACTCAAGATGGTCTGAGCAGCTGAGAATATGGTGTCATTTACTGAGAGAGGGAGAAAGTGTTCCAAGTTTGTCAAGTGCATTGAGAGGTTACTGATCAAGAAATACATGTGAAATACACATATAAAGGACAAGTGTCAGCGGGATGGACACTTGGTTGAATACACTGGAAAGCTAACTCCCCATTTCTCTCCAAGTCATAAAAAAAATAAAACTTTGTTTTTATTATGAAAATTTCAGTGTAATGAGTTAAGCACTTTTTATCAGAGGGAAAAAAATAGAAAATTAAAGGATTTCCAGATTCTATAGCTCTTTGCAGCTTCAGGTTTGAATTTCTTAATTTGCCTGAGATGCTAAGAGAATTCGGTGTGGAAGCTTTTGAGAGGCATTTTATAAGATCCCTTCACCAGATTCATTTTTTCACTATTTGCCTAAAGTTTTACGAGGGTCCAAGCATTCTCTAATTATAACCATTATCTGTACTTCAATGGTGAAGACTAATGAATCTCTTTTTTGCTTCTATGATTTTCACTTCTAGTGATTTTCACAAGATCACTTCAATTTAAGAACTATGGGGGCTTCCCTGGTGGCACAGTGGTTAAGAATCTGCCTGCCAAGGCAGGGTACACGGATTCGAGCCCTGGTCCAGGAAGATCCCACATGCCGCGGAGCAACTAAGCCCGTGTGCCACAACTACTGAGCCTGCACTCTAGAGTCTGCGAGCCACAACTACTAAGCCCACGTGCCACAACTACTGAAGCCCGGTGCCTAGAACCCATGCTCTGCAACAAGAGAAGCCACTGCAATGAGAAGCCCGAGCACTGCAACAAAGAGTAGCCTTCGCTTGCTGCAACCAGAGAAAAGCCCGTATGCAGCAATGAAGACCCAACACAGCCAAAAAAATAAAATAAAATAATAAAACAAATAAATTTATAAAAAAAAGTTTAAGAACGATGATGTCATCTCCAAATGTCTTAATGTCACACACACCTCATACTTTAACAGTTACAAGTAGATTCATATGATATTATTATATGGCAACTTAGGTAATTGTAGCTTATCAAGCATCAAATAGTCGAATTATTTTACACACTCACACACCTGAGAAAATAACCTGCACTTCTTAAATTAAAATAGAGAAAAATTTCAATACCATATTATATGACAACCAAAGTCATAGGAGGGTCTCTACAATTTCATCCCTACAATCTTCTCCCTTCTTTTCCTAGAATGCCCTGCCCCATCCCCATCTGAACTATTGTTATTATTCTTTCTATTGTTACTCCTCTTTCACAGTACACTTTAGGAGATCCCTTTATCTAATGGGCCTAACTGACCCCCTGTTCCCCCCTCGACTGTGTTAAGTGCTGCCATATCCGTAGGAGATCTCCTTGTGCTCACCTCTCTCATAGCTGCATGGAATTTGTTATTTTCATCAATTATTGATTATCAAAGTCCAAGACACTGTGCTAAGGACTAGGGATATGGAGGTAAAGAAAATAAAACCTATCTGAAAACCCCTTGAAGAAACAGAAATTTTATAGTTCATGCTCACTATTTTTTAATCATACGAATAAATAAATTAATTTGGAAGCTAGACAGACTCAGTATTATCAGAGTTGGCCATAAAAAAAAAACTTTGGTGGTTATAATATCCTCTGTGATTAAGTCAACAGAGCATAAAGTAGATTTCAAAAGTTGAGAACATTTCCTTGGGTCTGTTGACCTAAAATCTTGAAGGAATTAAAACAGCACTTTTTTTTTTGTGGTACGTGGGCCTCCCACCGCTGCAGCCTCTCCCGTCGTGGAGCACAGGCTCCGGACGCGCAGGCTCAGCGGCCACAGCCCACGGGCCCAGCCGCCCCGCGGCACGCGGGATCTTACCGGACCGGGGCACGAACCCGCGCCCCCTGCACCGGCAGGAGGACTCTCAACCACTGCGCCACCAGGGAAGCCCAAAACAGCACTTTTAATTAAGAGAAATGAAAAGTAGTCAGAATATAAAGATATGAGCTTTTGATAAAAGTTGCAAATGCTTTTAAAGCACTGAAACGGTCCTTTTTTTCAGGCCATAAATTTGTTTTGTTTTGTTTTCACATTTTTGTATGTGTGCAATGCTTTTAAAATCAGTGACATATTGGGACTTCCCTGGTGGCACAGTGGTTAAGAATCAGCCTGCCAATGCAGGGGACATGGGTTCGAGCCTTAGTCCAGGAAGATCCCACATGCTCCCACACGGAGTAACTAAGCCCGTGTGCCACAGCTACTGAGCCTGCGCTGAGTCTGAGAGCCACAACTACAGAGCCCGTGTGCCACAAATACTGAAGCCCACATGCCTAGAGCTCATGCTCCACAACAAGAGAAGCCACTGCAATGAGAAGCCCGCATACCAAAACGAAAAAGTAGCCCCTGCACGACACAACCAGAGAAAGTCCGTGCGCAGCAATGAAGACCCAATGCAACCAAAATTAAATAAAATTAAATTAAAAAAAAAACTCCGTGACATATTGTGTAAAAACCTTGTAATTAAGAAATCAGAAACTTAGGTTTTAATGCAATCATCATCATCACACCTTTGGGGGAGGTTCTTAGTATCTCTTAGTTTAAGCTCCCACATTTGCAAATGGGTCAAAGATATTTGTCCTTTTGTCTCAAAAGACTGTTATGAGGTTCAGTTGAGTGATCATAGATTGGAAATTTATCAAAACTTAAAAATGATAAGAGAAATATACTTTTTGGGGGGTGGAGTTCTGTCATTGCTATCTACGGTAGGCAGACTAATGTGCCCTGCAAAAGATGTAGAAGTCCTAATCCTCAGAACCTGTGACTATGTTACCTTATATGGCAAAAGGAACTTTGCAGATGTGATTGGGTTAAGAATCTTGAGATGGAGAAATGATCCAGGTGGTGAAAAAGACTCTCCTTGATCAAACTCTGGTCAGGCTCCTCTAAGCCCTCTTCTCGACTAGGCCTCAACCATGGCCTGTGAAGACTTGAACAAACATTAACATAGTTTCTAACAGCTCAAGTGTGCATCTAGGGAAGATACTAGCCCCTCCTTAAAGTTCCTGCCAGAGAAAACTCAAGGCTGCCAAAAGAATTTACTGTTTGTTCCAGCCGACCTCTGAAGGTAGGGCCCCTGTCTCCCAATCTCTGTGGGAAAGTAGGAGCCTAACTATGATGAACACCAGTTAGCACACCCAGGTGGGTTTTACATGAACCAATCCTCACTTCCTGCTCTTTATAGTTTTTCATTTTTCTGACTCTGCTCAAGCCATTGCCACTCCCTACTCCCTCATTCTCCCTTTAAAATACCCAATCACCTCTGCACAAATTAGAATTGAGCTCAGCGTTTTCCCCTATTCTCAGTAGTCACTGAATAAAGTCTGTTTTTATCACTTTAACTGATGCCTGACTGCATTTATCTTTGAGAGTGAACCAATATAAAATCACAAGGGTCCTTATAAGAAGGAGGCCGGACCGTCAGAGAGAGAGAAGGAGATGTGACAACAGAAGCAGGGGTACTGATGCAGCCAAGAGTCAAGGAATGTGGGCAGCCTCTAAAAACTGGAAAAGGCAAGGAAAGGATTCTTCCTTCAGAAGGAATGCAATCCTGCTGACACCTTGATTTTAGCCCCCTTTGAAACTATAAAACCTCTAACCTTCAAAACTGTAAGATAATAAATTTGTGTTATTTTAATCCACTAAGTTTGTGGTAATTTGTTAAAACAGCAATAGGAAACTCATATACCATCCATGTTACATGATCAGCCCAACAAAAGTGTGTTAATATCATCTGACCACATGAGATAGTATTAAATCAATCATCTGTATGGACTTTGTTGACCATGGAAGATCAAGAACTTATAGAAAACTGACAATCAACACAGTTTTAAGGAATATATCTTCAAATAGGTCCATGATTCAAAATCAAATATCTTTGGGAATTCCCTGGCGGTCCAGTGGTTAAGACTCAGTGCTTTCACTGCCAAGGACACGGGTTCAGTCCTTGGTCAGGGAACTAAGATCCCAAAAGCTGCACTGTGTGGCCAAAAAAAAAAAATCAAATATCTTTCTTTGGGAAGGTGCAATAAATGCTGAATACCAGAGCATTTACAAAAGACTGAGTAGAACTTCTTGCCAAATATTTAAGGGTTAAAGCATGACCATTTCCTCAACACTTCTAACAAGGCTGATTCATCTTTACTGAAACTGATTTATTTCACAATTTCTAAGGGAACTTTCTGACTTATATGATAATGCACTCTTAATTAGCTCTGCTCATAGGGGAAATATAATAAAATGATATACTCTAGACCCAATACCAGCTTCTTACAAAACGTTTAAAAGGTTCCTTCTGTTTTCTTGGTAAGCTTGCTTACAGGAGGGAAAGAATGAGGGACTATTTTTCCAGAAACCGCACAGAAAGACCAGGCAGGCAACGATCAGCAACTACATGTAGTTTCTATGCTGGAGGTCAGATGTGATTTTTATTTGGTCACTTATTTTCCCTCTCTTGAGTTTAGAATGATTAAAGATATTTGTATTTCAAGGTGTTTTTGTTGTTGTTCATTTGTTTGCAATCCTGAGAGGTAAAAACATAACCAATGCCACCATCAGATCCTTTCATGTTTTCTAACTTACTGATTTGTTAAGTTTCCATTGTTAATGTCTTTCTTAGTTAATATTATTCAGAATAAGCATCTAGTCCAAGTTTGCCCAGTTGTGAAGATGGCCGTTAATATTCCCATTTATCTCACATATCTCTAATACTCTTAAATGTATACTTTATAATCTTTCAATACTTCTGGCCTCAATCAATTTCTTCAAGATACATATAATACAAATAATTGTGCCCATTTCTATTCTGCTGCATTTTTGCCTACCATATCTGGGGAAAATAACTGGAAAGTGACTTATTTTTAGGACTCTTTCTGATGTTCATCTAGGTTCAGGGATATTAACAATTCAAACTGGATGAACACTTGCAGCAAGGGAAATGGAAAGTATATTTTTCTGGGAACTCCTGTTTTGTCACCATTAAATCATACTATGAAACAGTTTCAGTTTGGAAAGGTTCCATCTCTGCTCCATCAACCCTGTTGCTCCAACTGGGCATTTTCCTTCAAACCATAAACTTCCTTCAGCTTAGTTTAAGTTTAAATTAACTTCATCAGGAAAGTAGGTAAAGAAAAATATTATGTTTCAACTGTAAGTTTGGAAGGGACTCTGTTGCTGTGTCCCTTTGTAATGGCAAAACTGCATTGATGCAAACAACCCTTCTTTTAACACATGTGCATGATACACATGGTTTAGGAAAAAGAAACCGATTATTGCCTGAGATCCATTTATAATGAAGTAATGTCTCTAAAATTACCATTGACATTCTACCTTCTTCGGTGGCAAGTCTTGCAAAAGCAACAGCTAAATGAATTTGTTACTTCAATTTGTGGAGGATTATAACAGGTATTTCTACTCATGAGGGCCTTAATGTTTCATAAATTGAGAGTTGCATTCTAAATTAATTAAAGAGGACCCAGTAGGAGAAATGCAGAGTTAGCTGACTTAATCGTGGAGCCTTGGGTAACAACAAGTCTCTAGAAATTAAATTTCATACGACTCTTCCTTTGAAGAAATGCAAACTGATCTTCTAGAGAGTCAAATTAATTTGGTTATCTATCATGGTTTGGGAGAGTGAGGCACTGGATAACAACTTACTATTACTAAGAAAGAATTATAACTATGCCATACCTAGCTTGACAATTTTATGCAAGGACTTTAAGTATAATAAAATATAATTAATTTTCAAAAATTATATGGTATGGATTTGTTCTTCTGGGAATGGCAGACCAAGGCTTCCACTGAAGACAGCTAGAAAATCTAGGCAAAAAAAGCTTTTTTAATGACTTGATGGAATGTTACAGCTAATAAAATGGGGGAAGGATTACTGAGCCAGAAGCCAGTGGAGGACATAGGCCTGGGAAGGAAGTCTGGAGTTTGGGGTCACTTTTCCCCTGGGGATGTTTGCCAATCCTGGAGGACTCCTTTACCAACCCCAGAGGCAGAGGCTGAGGTTGAATGGTGCTTTAACAACCTCACAAGGAAACAGAGAATGAGGTCCGGAACCTACCAAAAGTGTGTCTGATGAGCCTTCTTTCTTTAATTTCAAGAAAAGAGAATTGCACTCTAGGAGCAGGGGTGAACTAGAAGTTGACGACCCAGAAAATGAAGAAAATGTGTCTCAGCTTCGATTATCTCAATGCCCAGAGTTGGAATAATATGAAGGACCCGAATAGAAGCAAATTTAAATCCACCCTGGAGGAAGTTTACATCTTCCTAGGATTCCAGTTTCAATCTGGCATAATCAAAAATAACCAGGCACATAAAGGAAACATAACATGAACAAAAACTGGAAGAAGAAAAACCAGACCTGCGGAAGCTTCAGAGAGTGAAGTTAACAGACATGGACTCCTAATTGTTGAAAAAGAAAAAGAGTTTGCTCGTTGGCTTATTCAGGTGAGAAAGGGAAAGGATTCTGAAATATCAAGTTGCTGAAGCATTTCTGTTTCCAGACTAGCCAATCCAGACTGTGTTCCCTCTACCCTAATCTCTCCTTAGAACCACTCAACACAAGCCCAAACCTTATGGGAAGCTCTTCCCCACTCCCCCTTTCTGACACACCCCATGGTTCCTTCCAAGTGCATTCTCTTTGCTGTAGCCAAAGGAATAAAAACCCTAATTTTAACTACAAGTATATTTCCTGTAGTCTTTGCCTGGTGGCTTTGACACAATTCAGCCAAAGATTTAGTACCATTTCCCTCCATGAGGGATAGGAAAGCTCTGATATGACTTTCTAGCAATTGCAGACATAATAACCTAAGAGTAAGAGTGTGAAATATGAATGTCTTGAGTAGTGTGAGCCATCTAAATGATGGAGGAACCCAGAGAAAACCATGATTCAAAAAGACACATGCACCTCAATGTTCGTTGCAGCACCATTTACAATAGCCAGGACATGGAAGCAACCTGAATGTCCATCAACAGAGGGATGGATAAAGAAGATGTGGTACATATATATAATGCAATATTACTCAGCCATAAAAAAGAACGAAATTGGGGCATTTACAGAAATGTGGATGGACCGAGAGACTGTCATATAGAGTGAAATAAGTCAGAAAGGGAAAAACAAATACCGTATATTAACGCATATATGTAGAATCTAGAAAAATGGTATAGATGATTTTATTTGCAAAGCAGAAATAGAGACCCAGACATAGAGAACAAACAGAACAAATGTATGGATACCAAGCGGGAAGGGAGGTGGTGGGATGAATTGGGAGATTGGGATTGACATATATACACTATTGATACTATGTATAAAATAGATAACTAAAGAGAACATACTGTATAGCACAGGGAACTCTACTCAATGCTCTGTGGTGACCTAAATGGGAAGAAAATCCAAAAACTAGGGGATATATGTATATGTGTAGCTGATTCCATTTGCTGTACAGCAGAAACTAACACAACATTGTAAAGCAACTATACTCCAATACAAATTAATAATAAATAAATAAATAGATAAATGATGGAGAAAAGCCTTAGACATTTACTGCCTACTAATCACATATCTGAAGAAGTTAATAACAATATAATTCAAAGATTGTTAAAGCTGTAATACCAATCAGTTCCTAGAAGGAACCAAAAAAAATGACATAGACATCATGGTTTAGAGCACCTAACACCAGATGATATAATCCTTCAAGTTTTATATAATTTTTTCTACTTCACTTTTTAAAAGTTGTAATTCAGCAACTTTTGTTTACAATAAGCTTTGCCTTGGTAACCAGTTCATAATATACTTATATGAATACTGAAAGGTAATATTATTTGATTTTCTTTGACTTTACTTTTGAACACTTATCTACTTGAGTATCAGAGACAACATTTTCATCAGTGTCTGGGCAAATGAAATCAAAGTCTCTGGGATGGAACCCAGGTATTGGAACATTTTTAACCTCCAGGTGATCTGAAGTTCATCCAGGATTGAGAATCACAAGTTTACACCTCTATATCTTAAAACAAATACAAAAAGAATGCCTTGTTTAGGATAATGAATGACATTTTTTCAGGTTAAATTATCCTGTTGTGTAAATTAACTAAATAATTGAAGCAAGGTTTAAGTTGCAATGATAATAAAAAGTTCTTTTCATAACCAAGAGGAAGGTGCCATGTAGATCAGACTTTCCACTATATTTTTTCATTCTACAAAGGTTTATTGAATGACTACTATAAGCCAAGCCTTGGGCACTGGAAGCAAGAGTGAACCAAAGAGACATGGTCCCTCAAGGACCTATGGTCTAGAGAAAGAGCCAGACATTAACTAAACAGTCATATAAATAAGTATTTAAGAATGATCTGTGACAAATGCTATGCTATGAAGAAACAGTACAGAGTGCTCTGAGAGAACACATGGGAGGCTCCCGTCTCAGTCCAAAATATTAGGGAAGTTTGAGTTTGAGTTGAAATGTTTGAGTTGGGAAATTAAAAAGAAGAGCAAGTATATCCCAGAAAAAAAGAAAAAGCATGTGCAATGTCCCTAAGAAGAGAAGTGATGTAGGGCAATGCTTCTCAAAGTTGAATTGAAAAAGAATTTTTGGGGGGAGTCTTATTAAAAAGCAATAGATCCAAAGTTGAACCTGGCATTTTCATTGCTAACAAGTTCCCAGGTGACACTTTTGGTCCTCAGATCACAATTTGAGTATCAAGAGAAGAACATTCAAGAAACTGAATGACTTTTAGTGTGTTTGGACCACAGAGAGTCAGGGAAAAATGAGGCAGGAGCCACATTACACTGTAGGGTCAAAAATGTCATTGAGTGCTAACAGTCTGCCACTCGATTTTGTTTTGCTGGATTGATGAGCTGGATTGATGAGCATTATCATCTAAAATTAACAGTTTATTTTCCTTTTTTTCCAATCTGTATAACTCATTGAATTTCTTACAACTTCCAATACAATGTTGAATAGTCGAGAAGAGAGGGCCATTTTTCTTCTCCCTGACTTTAATGGGGATGCTTCTAAAGTTTCACCAATACATATATTTGTTTTAGTCTTTCTTGCATATGCTTTTTCCAGCCAAGGAAAATTTCCTTTATTCCTTGTCTGTTAAGTGTGAGTATGTGTCTTTACTTGTGAATAGGCGTTGGATTTTATCAAACCACTTTCAACATCTATTAAGATATCAAATGGTCTTCCCCATTTAATCTAACTTAGTAAATTATAATAATAATTTTCTAATGTAGAACCATCCTTACATTTCTAAGAAAAATATAGCATAAAAATCTGGGCCATAAAGTATTTTTCTTTTAACTCATTGCAGTATTCAATTTATTAATGTTTCACTTACGTTTATATTCATAAATAAAATTGGCTTCAAGTTTTCTTTTGCAGTTTCTGTCCAATTTTGGTACAGTGTTTCTCCTAGCTTCATAAAATGAACTGAATAGCTTCCTATCTTTACCAAGATTCTGGGACATTTGTATAAATGAAAATTGTTTCTTGAAGATAAGCAAAGCTTGCCCAAATTCTGTAGGAATCTAGGGCCTTTTAGAAATATATCTTTTTTTTTTTTTTTTTTTTAGAAATATATCTTACTACTATATAAGCTTCTTATATGAATCTTGGTCTATTCAGGTTTTTTTTCTTTTTTACTATTTGATGAGTTGATGTTAGGAATTAAACATTAAATAAAATATAAATTAAATTATATTTTATAAACTGTTGGCATAATGTTGTAGGTAGTATTCTCATAATTTTAAAGCATCTCTTCAGTATCTCATTTGTCTTCCTTGATGTTGCTTATTTGTGGATTCTCCTTCTTACTTGGTTATTTTGACACTCTTTTCTACCTTTTTAGTCTTAATATTAGGCTTGGTTTTATGAAGGAACGTTTCTTATTTCTTTAGTCTGTTTCCTATTTCATCAATTTCTTCTTTTTCATTTCTTTGTTTATTCTCTCTTTGGATTATTTTGTTTTACTTTGTCTGGTTTCTTGAATTGAAAGATTACTTAATTTAATTTTGAGCTTCACTGCTGTCAAATAACTGTTAGTTTGGTTCCATTACACTAAATATCTCCTATAAATACTACTTTAGCCACATTCTACAGCTCTTATTATATAGTGCATTCTTTCACTTATTGACTTAGTGAATACTTACTGAGCACTTACAGAGTTCCAAAAACTGTTCTAATTGCTAAAAATACAACAGTGAATGAAATAGATAGTTCTTCCCCTCATGAAACTTACATTCAACTCTTATTTTAGATGGACTGAACAGAAAATGCCTCTCTCACAAGGTAAAGTTGAACAAGAATGAGAAAAAATCCAAACAAGTATCCAAAAGGAAATCAGAATAGGCATAAACAGTAAGTAAAAACAGTAAGCACAACAGCAAGTAACTTGCTGCAGAGGAAGGAAGTGGGTGTGGAAACAGCACAGAGAGTAAAGAGGAAAGTTGTAGGACAGGAAACCAGATGGGACCTGCAAGGCCATGGTTAATATTTCTAGGTTTTATTATAATTGTGATATGAAACCAATGGAAAGTTTTGAGCAAGGAAGTGACATGATCTGGCTCAAGTTTTAAAAGTATCTTCCTGGTAGAAAAGACAGTCTCTTCAGTAAGTGGTACTGGGAAAACTGAACAGCTACATGTAAAAGAGTGAAATTAGAACAATCTCTAACACCATACACAAAAATAAACTCAAAATGGATTAAAGACCTAAATGTAAGACTGGATACTATAAAACTCCTAGAGGAAAACACAGGCAGGACACTCTTTGACATAAACTGCAGCAGTATCTATTTGGATCCATCTCCTAAAGTAAAGGAAATAAAAGCAAAAATAAACAAATGGGACATAATTAAATTTAAAAGCTTTTGCACATCGAAGGAAACCATAAACAAAATGAAAAGACAACCCACAGAAAGGGAGAAAATATTTCCAAATAATATGACTGACAAGGGATTAATCTCCAAAATATACAAATATCTCATACAGCTCAACACTGAACAAACAACCCAATCAAAAACTGGGCAGAAGATCTAAATAGACATTTCTCCAGAGAAGACATACAGATGGCCAAAATGCACATGAAAAGATGCTCCACATCACTAATTATTAGAGAAATGCAAATCAAAACTACAATGAGTATCACCTCACACCTGTTAGAATAGACATCATCCAAAAATCTATAAACAACAAATGCTGGAGAGGGTGTGGAGAAAAGGGAACCCTCCTACACTGTTGCTGGAAATGTAAATTGGTGCAGCCACTATGGAAAACAGTATGGAGGTTCCTCAGAAAATGAAAAATAGAGTTGCCATATGATTCAGCAATCCCACTCCAGGGCATATATCTGGACAAAACTATAAATCAAAAACATACATGCATCCCGATGTTCATAGCAGCACTATTTACAATAGCCAAGACATGGAAACAGCCTAAATGTCCATCAACAGATGAACAGATAAAGAAGATGTGGTACATATATACAATGGAATACTACTCAGTCATAAAAAAGAATGAAATAATGCCATTTGCAGCAACATGGATACAACTAGAGATTACCATACTAAGTGAAATAAGTCAGAAAGAGAAAGACAAATACCATATGATATCACTTATATGTGAATCTAAACTATGACACAAATGAACTTACCTATGAAACAGAAACAAAATCATAGACGTAGAATACAGACTGGTGGTTGCCAAGGGGGAGGGGGTTGGGGGAGGGATTAAGTGGAAGGTTGGTGTTAGCAGATGTAAGCTTTTATACATAGAATGGATAGACAACAAGGTCCTACTGTATAGAACAGAGAACTATACTCAGTATCCTATGATAAACCATAATGGAAAGAATATTTAAAAATTTTTTTAAAAAAATGTATATGTATAACTGAATTGCTTTGCTTTACAGCAGAAATTAACACAGCATTGTAAATCAACTATACTTCAATTAAAAATATATTAAAACTGAAAAAACCCCCACTAAAAATAGAGCTACCATATGATCCTGCAATCCCACTCCTGGGCATATATCCAGAGAAAACCATAATTCGAAAAAATACATGCACCCCATTGTTCATTGCAGCACTATTTACAATAGCCAAGATGTGAAGCAACCTAAATGTCGATTGACAGATAAATGGATAAAGAAGATGTGGTATATATAGATAATGGAATACTATTCAGCCATAAAAAAGAATGAAATAATGCCATTTGCAGCAACATGGGTGGACCTAGAGATTATCATATCAAGTGAAGTAAGTCAGACAGCAAAAGACAAGTATCATATGATATCACTTGTATGTGGAATCTAAAAAATAACACAAATGAACTTGTTTACAAAACAGAAACATACTCACAGACAAAGAAAACAAACATATGGTTACCAAAGGGGAAATGTGAGGAGGAGGGATAAATTAGGAGTTTGGGATTAACATATACACACTACTGTATGTAAAATAGGTAACAAGAACCTACTTATAGTACAGGGAACTATACTCAACATTTTGTAATAACCTACAAGGGAAAATATTCTGAAAAAGAATATATATATATATATATATATATATATATATATATATATACACACATAAACTGAATCATTTTGCTGTACACCTGAAATTAATACATTATAAATCAACTATACTTCAATAAAATATATTAATTAAAAATAAAATTTTTTAAAAGAGCAAAATAAATAAATACATACCTACATACATCATAATAAATAAAGTATGGATAATGGATTATAGTGAACAAGAGTTTTTCAGTCCTGAGGTGTTTTTAATTTACACTTTGGATTTTTTTTCAACTTTAAAGGCATTTAGCAAATAGCTTCTATTTTCTATCACAGTATGTTTCATATGCTTTGTCTACCTGATTTGTAGATTCCTGTGAAAAGTGTATGAATGCTCCCTCTGTGACTTGATGATGCATTGTTATATTTCTATTAGTTACTACTTAACATATTTTGAGGTGATATTGTGATATTGCTATATAACAATTCATGGCCTTCTTGGTAGATTATTCTATTTCCCATTAAGGTTCTCTCTCCCTGTTCCTTTTTTTTTTTTGCATTAAATGTTTTGTTTATAATCCTTAACCTGTCATCTTGTGACTGTTATTTGCCTGGTATTCTCACTCCCTCATTACTCTCTGTCTCTCTCTCTCTCTCTTTTTTCAACCTTTTAAGGTTATTTTTCTTAAGGAGCCAGGCTACACTTGGAACATTTATTTGTTCATTTCTGATTACCACATCTTAGCACATGGATAATTTGAGGAATATCTAGTGAAGGACAATAAGGATTGTGAAGGATCTGGAAACCATAGTGCATGAATAAGCTTATAACTGTAGTGCACAAAAAGAAAACCTACAGGGAAGATAATAGTTGCCTTGACATATCACAAGGTCCTGTGAATATGTTATTGGAACCTGGAATTTGAGAACTAGAAGAGTTATTCTCCTTGTCCAAGTTCTTCATTCTGCAGACCAGAAAAGTTAGCTCAGGGAGATGAAAACCCTGACTTAAAGTCACAGGGCAGTTAATTGCTGAGTTGAAGATACAATACTGAGCTTCTGATTTAAGCTAGTCATGCTATTTATAGCTATAGGAAGGCTGACCTAGTGTCCGTAAGTAAGAAATTTTTAACAGTTAGAGTGCTTTGAAACTGGAATGGACTGTTACGGTGTGAATCGTGTCCCTCAAAAAGATATGTTGAAGCCTTAATCCTTAGTACCTGTAAATGTGATCTAATTTGTAGAGTCTTTGTAAATGTAATCAATTTAAGATGTGTTCATACTGGATTAGAGTGTCCATATACGACAGAAATTTGGACACAGATACACAGGGAAGATGGTGTGTGAAGACAGAGACAGAGATTGGAGTGATGTATCTACAAACCAAGGGGCACCAAGGATTGCCAGCAAACACCAGAAGCTAGATTGGTTGGTCAGAATATGGAGAGATTGGAACCCTCATACATTGCTGCCAGGAATGTAAAATTGTGTAGCCTCTGGAAAACAGTTGATTCTTCAAAAAATTAAACATATAATTTCTACCTGACCCCGAAATTCTATTCCTAGCTGTATATCTAAAAGTATTCAAAACAGGTACTCAAAAAAGTACATGCACACACATGTTCATAGCAGCACTATGCACAATAGCCAAAAAGTAGAAACAACCCAAATGTCCATCAACAGAAAAACAAGTTGAGATATACACATACAATGGAATATTATTCAGGAATGAAGTACTGATACATGCTACAATATGGATGAACTTCAAAAACATTATGCTATGTGAAAGAAGCCAGGTACACATATTGTGTAAAAGATCACATATTGTGTGATTTCATTTATATGAGATACACAGAACAGATAAATCCGTAGAGACAGAATGAAGATTGGTAGTTGCCAGGGGCTGGGGACAGTGTGGAGAAAGGAGGAACTGCTTAGTAGGTAAAGGGTTTTACTTTAGACTAATGGAAATTCTTTGGAACTAGATAGAAGTGATGGTTGTACATTTTGAATGAAGTAAATTGTTGCTGAATTGTTCACTTTGAAATGGTTAATTGTATGTTATGTTAACTTCACCTCAATAAATAATTTTTTTACGTGGTGACGGACTTCCACTTCCATTTCCGGACTAGATGGAGTAGACACACTTTCCCCATTCCTGCTACTAAATAAATTCCTCCCCTGGATGTTATATATAAAACAAATTAGGAATGACATACATACACTACCATGCATAAAACAGATAGCTAATGGGAACATGCTATAAAACACAGGAAGCTCAGCTCTGTGCTCTGTGATGACCTAGATGGGTGGGATGGGTGGGGGGTGGGAGGGAGGTCCAAGAGGGAGGGGATATATGTATACATATAGCTGACTCACTTTATTGTACAGCAGAAACTAACACAACATTGTAAAGCAATTATACTCCAATAAAAAAAAAAAACACGATGAGACTCTGAAAGGTAGAAAGAAAAAATCAGACTGTCTAGAGACCTTGGGATCTGAGAAGCAACATGGTGATATATTCCTTGGGTTTTCGTTTTGCTTGATATATCTTAAACTGGGTAATGGAGAAGCCAGAAATTTGGAAACCCCAGTACTACAGACCAAGAGAAAAAAAAAGAAAAAGCCCAAAGAAAAGACTTCTCTCTCCATCCAAAGGACCAAGAAAGAAACAGTCTGGCAAGACAAAAGCTTTTCAACAATTGCCCTAAACTAGTGATACAGCACAGAAAAACATGCAGCTTCCACACTGACCCCCATCAACAAAGGCTGAGTGGGGAGCCTAGACTCCCACCCAACCAGAGGTAAAGAGAGGTCCCTCCCCTCCCTGTTGAAGTGGTGTCAGAGAAGGTCTAATGGAGAGTCAGGGCTTTCACTACTATGTGGTAGTAACAAGGCCACCCCAAGCAGTGACAATGGACGCCATGTGGGGAACAGGAATGAGACACCCCTGCCCTTCTCAGCCAAGGTGATATCAATGGAAGCTTAGTGTGACAGGAATGCTCATTCTCACCCAGCTGTAAAGAGGAGCACTTCCCCCACCCTGCATGTCAATGGAAAGTGGACTTCCACCTCCATTTAGTACTAATAAAGCAGCATCCCTCTTCCCCCACCAGAATGATGTCAAAGAAACCTGCTAAACAAACTAATGGTTACCAGTGGAGAGAGGGGATTAAGAGGTACAAACTATTATGTATAAAATAAGCTACAAGAATATATTGTACAACACAGGAAATATAGCCAATACTTTATAATAACTATAAATGGAGTATGATCTTTAAAGATTGTGAATCACTATATTGTATACTTGCAAGTAGAACTTGCATACATCAAGTAGAACTCAATAAAAAGAAGCCTACTGGGCTGCCCTGGTGGCACAGTGGTTGAGAGTCCACCTGCCAATGCAGGGGACACAGGTTCGTGCCCCGGTGCGGGAAGATCCCACATGCCGCGTAGCGGCTGCGCCCGTGAGCCATGGCCGTGAGCCATGGCCGCTGAGCCTGCGCGTCCGGAGCCTGTGCTCCGCAACGGGAGAGGCCACAGCAGTGAGAGGCCCACGTACCGCAAAAAAAAAAAAAAAAAAAAAGAATCCTACTAAAGCAAAACATTTAAGTATGATTCAGAGTCTCATGACAGAATATAAAAATTCCAGGTTCAAACAAAAATCCCTCGTCATCCTAAGAACTAGGAAAATCTCAACTTGAATCAACAGACACCAAAACCAAGATGATGTAGATAGATGCTAGGATCAGCTGACAAAGATTTTAAAACAGTCAAATGAAGAACCAAATGGAAACTTTAGAACTGAAAAATATAATAACCTTAATAAAAAACCAAATGAATGAGCTCAACAACAGAATGGAGGGGGTAGAGGAAAGAATCAGAAAACCTGAAGATAGAACAATAGAAATTACCCAACAGAGTAAACAGACTGACAAAAAGTGAACACAGCCTTAGGGACCTGTGGGACAATAAACTATAACAAAAGATCTAACATTTGTGTCATAAGAGTCCAGAAGGAGAGGAGAAAGAAAAGGATTGAAAAGATATTTGAAAAAATAATAACTGAAAATTTCTTAAATTCCACAAAAGGCGTAAACACACAGCTTCAAGAAACTAAATGAACCTCAAACAAGATAAATTCCCAGCCCCCAAAAAACCAACATAGTATAATATCTTCAGGGCATAGGGCTTGGTAAACAGTTATTAGACATGACACCGAAAACATGATCCATAAAAGACATTATTGACAAATTGGATTTTACCAAAATTTTAAATATTTGCTCTGTGAAAAACTTCTGTTAAGGGGATAAAAAGACAAGCTGGGGCTTCCCTGGTGGCACAGTGGTTGAGAGTCCAACGCCTGCCGATGCAGGGGACACGGGTTTGTGCCCTGGTCCGGGAAGATCCCACATGCCGCGGAGCGTCTGGGCTCGTGAGCCATGGCCGCTGAGCCTGTGCTCCACAACGGGAGAGGCCACAGCGGTGAGAGGCCCGCGTACCGCAAAAAAAAAAAAAGACAAGCTAAAGACTGGGAGAAAATATTTGCAAACCATTTATACTACAAATGACATATTTAGAATATATAAAGAACTCTTACAATCCAACAGCAAAAAATAAACAATCCATTAGAAAATGGGCCAAAGACATGAGCAGATATTTCATTGAAGAGGATATACATATGGCAAGTAAGCACATGAAAAGATGCTCAAAATCATTAGATATTAGAGAAATACAAATTATAACCACAGAGAGATATTATTATATACACATAATTTTATTATAATAGCAAAAGATTTTAAATAGTGACAATACCAAATGCTGATGAAAATGAAGAAAAACTGGATCACTCATACATTGCTGGTGGGAATTTAAATGGTACAACTACTTTGGAAAATAGTTTGGCGGTTTCTTAAAAAACTAAACATAGGGCTTCCCTGGTGGCGCAGTGGTTGAGAATCTGCCTGCCAATGCGGGGGACACGGGTTCGAGCCCTGGTCTGGGAAGATCCCACATGCCATGGAGCAACTAGCCCCATGAGCCACAATTACTGAGCCTGCGCGTCTGGAGCCTGTGCTCCGCAACAAGAGAGGCCGCGATAGTGAGAGGCGCACGCACTGCAATGAGGAGTGGCCCCCACTAGCCGCAACAAGAGAAAGCCCTGGCACAGAAACGAAGAGCCAACACAGCCATAAATAAATAAATAAAATTTTTTAAAAAAACAACTAAACATACACCCACCATATGACCCATCAATCATGTTTCTGGACATTCACTCTAAAAAAATGGAAAAATGATCACAAAAATCTTTCACACTATTGTTCATTGCATCTTTATTTGTAATAGCCCCAAACTGAAACAACCCAGATGTACTGCAAAAGGTGGATAATCAAACTACAGTACATCATACCATGGAATATTCCATATTCCTTTTTTCAGCAAGAAAAAGAAATGACTATTGATATATACAACTTCTATGAATCTCCAGGGAATTATGCTGAGTGGGAAAAATAAATCAATCTTAAAGAGTCATATGCCACATGACTTCATTTATATAATATTCTTGAAATATTATATGTATTATATAAAATTATAGAGATGGAAAACAGATTAGTATTTGTCAGAGGTTAGAGATGGTGGGGAATGAGGGATGTGACAATGAAAGGGAAGCACAAAAGAGACATTTGGGGTGACAGAATTATTCTGTATCTTGATCGTGTTGGTGGTTACACAAATCTACACATGTGATAAAATGACATGAATGTTCATTGTACCAATATCAATTTCCTGGTTTGGGTATTGTTATATTTATAATATAATACTATTATAATAGTACTATTGTACTATAATTACATAAATTATAACCCATAGGGGAAACTGGATATAGGGTACACGGTCTTCCCTGTATAGTCTTTATAACTTCCTCTGATCTATAATTATTTTTAAAAACTGGTGACTATAATTAGACAGCCATTTAATTTAGAGGAACTTTGCTTTAGTCGTATTTTCTAATGATTTAGCATGACCCTCTGGGACATTTGGTTGAAATTTAAAGGAATTACCACTAGATGACACTATAGATTGCACAACCAAACCATCAGAATATTCCCTAAGGGTTTGAAATTTATTTAAGCCTCTATTGTTTTTTTTTTGTTTTGTTTTGTTTTGTTTTGTTTTTGTGGTACGCGGGCCTCTCGCTGTTTTGGCCTCTCCCGTATGCGGAGCACAGGCTCCAGACGCGCAGGCTCCGCGGCATGTGGGATCTTCCCGGACCGGGGCACGAACCCGCGTCCCCTGCATCGGCAGGCGGACTCTCAACCACTGCGCCACCAGGGAAGCCCTCTATTGTTTTTAAAAACATGGACTTGTAAGCATATAAAAGATGGAATTTACAATCAGACAAAACATTACTTTCTGTTGATCTTAAATCTCTATGTCTTAAACCTTAGAGATGGTTTTTGTTTTTAAAGTTTTGGTTCAACTAAAAAAAAGCTTTTATTAAAAACAAACAAACTTCTAGGTACTTCCTTAGAAGCACTAAAGTTATTTTGTGGCCATGATTGAAGAGCAGAGATGGTGGAAATATCACTAAAGAACCCTGAGATATGTAAATCCTGTGAGTTAGGTACCAAATCTGTGAGCTAAGCTACAAACCAACTGCAGATCAAAAGGTATCTGCATGGGTCTCCCCAGTTCTCTAAGCGTCTAGGAGGGCTTTTAGGCCAAGCAAACCCACACCCATATTTTTCTTGAAGGTGAACCTGTTTTGCCTGGTCTTGGAGTGCAAGAGGGGTCATGTGAGGTGACAAATACATTTCAACCTCAGAACCTTTGTTCTTGTTGTTACCTTTTCCTGGAATAATCCTTTTTCAGATGTCTGAAAGGGAGGCCCACTCCCTCCCTTTACACAAGTCTCTAAAATGTCACTTATTCAGAGATGTCTTCCCTGAGCCACCCTACCATATTTAGCAAACTGCCCCCTGCCCCCTACACCGTATTTCTTTAGCCATGCCATCTGATTTCTTTTATTCTTCCTAGTACCTATCTGACATTGTGGCATATTTTTTTCCCAAGGTAGGAACTTAAGTCCATTTTATTCAATACTCCTGTCTACCTAGATCAGTTCAAACACATGTTTGTGAGATAAATGAAAAATTAAGAGAGATATATAGCAGGGCTTATAGAGCACACACAATAAATACTGGTTTCTAGGGCTCCTGAGTCTTCTACTTTGCTAGCCTGTTCCTGGTATCCTCTTCTGACATCTAAAAATCTACAAGCAAAACATGGCTGTTTGAAGCTCTTAACAGTTCAGTATTTAAAATCTGATGGCTTTCCAATGAATTTTTTTAAATAAAGCCATATTTTCTAAAAACCATATTTTTTAAAGGGCAGAAAATATCATAAAACAGAGTAATTAGTTGTCAGCCAATACATGTAAATTTATTAAAAATTACAACTTTAATTAAATTTTATATTGGTTTTACCTTCTGCCAGTAAAAACTAAACATGTGGCTTTGGCTTGTTCTTATGAAAAACTAACAAGTGTTTCTTAACATAAAATAAGTATAAATCAGCAGTAATATTATTTTTTCTTCTCACAGAGGTAGCATAAAATGATACTCCATAATACCAACATAAAAAATTAGTACTCATGCTTAACTACTACCTCCTCATCAGTAGTTTTTTACTGTATGTTGAGAAAGTCGTAATTTCAATCATATGACTTTTTTATGTCCTTTATTCAGGTCATAGTTTCACTGAAAAGGTGAACTAGCTAAAAAAAAATGAGAACATGATTCATATTCAAACAAAACCTGTTCACAATTCTACAATTCAAAAAAGTTCTGAAAAATTTAAAGTTTTATATAGTCTATAAAATATGACCTGAGCAGCATATTTGGTATAGCAGAATAAGAAATTCTGAAAATCAGCTCCTCCATAAAGGCAATGAGAATATTGGCAAAAAGTGTCAAATCAACTTTTTCAGAATTCTGAGGAATAGCCAAAACTCACAATAATACAAGGAGCATTTATGAAGAACTGTTACAACTCAATATTTAAAAGACAAATAACCCAATTTTAAATGGGCAAAAGATTTGAATAAATATCTCTCCAAAGAACACTGTATAAATTACCAATAAGTACATGAAAAAGTGTTTGACGTCATTAGCCATCAGGGAAATAAAAATCAATACTGCAATGAAAACCACTTCACAGTCACTGGGATAGCAATCAAAAACACGGACAAGGCAAGGTTGAGGAGAAATTGGAATCATTATACATTGCTGATGAGAATGTAAAATAGTGCAGCCATTTTGGAAAAAAGTAATTCAGTTCCTCAAAAATTTAAACAGAGTTATCATATGACCCAGCAGTTCCACTCATAGGTATATACCATATTTTCACACAAAAAAACTTGTGCCTGATTGTTCATAAGAGTATTATTCATTATAACCAAAAAGCCAAATATCCATCAACTTATGGATAAACAAAATGTGATATATCCATACAATGGAATACTATGCAGCAATGAAAAGGAGTGAAGTACTGATATCTGCTATAACATGGATAAACCTTAAAAACATTATGCTAGGAGAGGGGGAAGATGGCGGAAGAGTAAGATGCGGAGAGCACCTTCTTCCCCACAGATACATCAGAAATACATCTACACGTGGAACAACTCCTACAGAACACCAACTGAACGCTGGCAGAAGACCTCAGACCTCCCAAAAGGCAAGAAATTCCCCACGTACCTGGATAGGGCAAAAGAAAAAAGAATAAACAGAGACAAAAGGATAGGGACGGGACCTGCACCAGTGGGAGGCAGCTGTGAAGGAGGAAAGGTTCCACACACTAGGAAGCCCCTTCGTGGGCGGAGACTGCGGGTGG
The DNA here is from genome assembly GCF_003676395.1 of Aethalodelphis obliquidens. Taxonomy (NCBI): domain Eukaryota; kingdom Metazoa; phylum Chordata; class Mammalia; order Artiodactyla; family Delphinidae; genus Aethalodelphis; species Aethalodelphis obliquidens. The sequence continues at coordinate 12,323,742 of NW_020837992.1, read as the reverse complement.
CAGAGGGGGAAAGCTTCGGAGCCGCGGAAGAGAGCGCAGCAACAGGGGTGTGGAGAGCAAAGCGGAGAGATTCCCGCATAGACGATCAGGGCCGACCGGCACTCACCAACTCGAGAGGCTTGTCTGCTCACTCACCAGGGCGGGCGGGGCCTGGAGTTGAGGTTCGGGCTTCGGCCGGAGGCAGGGAGAGGACTGGAGTTGGCAGCGTGAAAACAGCCTGAAGGGGTTAGTGCACCACGGCTAGCCGGGAGGGAGTCCGGGAAAAAGTCTGGAGCTGCCGAAGAGGCAAGAGACTTTTTCTCCCCTCTTTGTTTCCCAGTATGTGAGGAGAGGGGATTAAGAGCGCTCCATTAAAGGAGCTCTTTTTATTAAAGGATTAAAGGAGCTCCAGAGACAGGCGCGAGCCGCGGCTGTCAGCGCGGACTCCTAAGGCCGCTGCTGCCGCCACCAAGAAGCCTGTGTGCGAGTACAGGTCACTGTCCCCACCTCCCCTCGCGGGAGCCCGCCACTGCCAGGGTCCTGTGATCCAGGGACAACTTCCCCGGGAGAACGCACGGCGCGCCTCACGCTGCTGCAACGTCACGCCGGCCTCTACCGCCGCAGGCTCACCCCTCATCGTGCCCCTCCCTCCCCTTGGCCTGAGTGAGCCAGAGCCTCCGAATCAGCTGCTCCTGTAACCCCGTCCTGTCTGAGCGAAGAACAAACGCCCTCAGGCGACCTACACGCAGAGGCGGGGCCCAATTCAAAGCTGAATCCCCCGCAGCTGTGCGAACAAAGAAGAGAAAGGGAAATCTCTCCCAACAGCCTCAGGAGCAGCGGATTAAAGCTCCACAATCAACTTGATGTACCCTGCATCTGTGGAATACATGAATAGACAATGAATCATCCCAAATTGAGGAGGTGGACTTTGAGAGCAAGAGTTATGATTTTTTCCCCTTTTCCTCTTTTTGTGTGTATGTATGTGTATGCTTCTGTGTGAGATTTTCTCTGTATAGCTTTGCTTTCACCATTTGTCCTAGAGTTCTGTCCGTCTGTTTTTTTTGTTTGTTTGTTTGTTGGGTTTTTGTTTTTTTTACTTTAAAAATTTTTTTCTTAATAATTAATTTTTATTTTAATAAGTTTATTTTATCTTACCTTTCTTTCTTTCTTCTTCCTTTCTTTCTTTCTTTCTTTCTCCCTTCCTTCCTTTCTTTCTTTCTTTCTTTCTTTCTTTCTTTCTTTCTTCTTTTTCTCCCTTTTATTCTTAGCTGTGTGGATGAAAAGCTCTTGGTGCTGCAGCCAGGAGTCAGTGCTGTGCCTCTGAGGTGGAAGAGCCAACTTCAGGACACTGGTCCACAAGAGACCTCCAGCTCCACGTAATATCAAACGGTGAAAATCTCCAAGAGATCTCAATCTCTACATCAGCACCCAGCTTCACTCAACGACCAGCAAGCTACAGTGCTGGATACCCTATGCCAAACAACTAGCAAGAAAGGAACACAACCCCACCCATTAGCAGAGAGGCTGCATAAAATCATAATAAGGCCACAGACACCCCAAAACACACCACCAGACGTGGACCTGCCCACCAGAAAGACAAGATCCAGCCTCATCCACCAAAACACAGGCACTAGTCCCCTCCACCAGGAAGCCTACACAACCCACTGAACCAACCTTAGCCACTGGGGACAGACACCAAAAACAACAGAAACTACGAACCTGCAGCCTGCAAAAAGGAGACCCCAAACACAGTAACATAAGCAAAATGAGAAGACAGAAAAACACACAGCAGATAAAGGAGCAAGATAAAAACCCACCAGACCTAACAAATGAAGAGGAAATAGGCAGTGTACCTGAAAAAGAATTCAGAATAATGATAGTAAACGTGATCCAAAATCTTGGAAATAGAATAGAGAAACTGCAAGAAACATTTAACAAGGACCTAGAAGAACTAAAGATGAAACAACACAATAAATGAAATTAAAAATACTTTAGAAGGGATCAATAGTAGAATAACTGAGGCAGAAGAACGGATAAGTGATCTGGAAGATAAAATAGTGGAAATAACTACTGCAAAGCAGAATAAAGAAAAAAGAAAGAAAAGAATTGAGGACAGTCTCAGAGACCACTGGGACAATGTTAAATGCACCAACATTCGAATTATAGGGGTTCCAGAAGAAGAAGAGAAAAAGAAAGGGACTGAGAAAATATTTGAAGAGATTATAGTTGAAAACTTCCCTAACATGAGAAAGGAAATAGTTAATCAAGTCCAGGGAGCACAGTGAGTCCCATACAGGATAAATCGAAGCAGAAACACGCCAAGACACATATTAATCAAACTGTCAAAAATTAAATACAAAGAAAACATATTAAAAGCAGTAAGGGAAAAACAACAAATAACACATAAGGGAATCCCCATAAGGTTAACAACTGATCTTTCAGCAGAAACTCTGCAAACCAAAAGGGTGTGGCAGGACATATTTAAAGTGATGAAGGAGAAAAACCTACAACCAAGATTACTCTACCCAGCAAGGATCTCATTCAGATTTGATGGAGAAATTAAAACCTTTACAGACAAGCAAAAGCTGAGAGAGTTCAGCACCATGAAACCAGCTTTACAACAAATGCTAAAGGAGCTTCGCTAGGCAAGAAACACAAGAGAAGGAAAAGACCTACAATAACAAACCAAAAACAATTAAGAAAATGGGAATAGGAACATACATATCGATAATTACCTTAAATGTAAATAGATTAAATGCTCCCACCAAAAGACACAGACTGGCTGAATGGATACAAAAACAAGACCCATATATGTGCTGTCTACAAGAGACCCACTTCATACCTAGAGACACATACAAACTGAACGTGAGGGGATGGAAAAAAATATTCCATGCAAATGGCAATCAAAAGAAAGCTGGAGTAGCAATTCTAATATCAGACAAAATAGACTTTAAAGTAAAGACTGTTACAAGAGACAAAGAAGGACACTACATAATGATCAAGGGATCAATCCAAGAAGAAGATATAAAAATTTAAATATTTATGCACCCAACATAGGAGCACCTCAATACGTAAGGCAAATACAGCCATAAAAAGGGAAATTGACAGTAACACATTCATAGTAGGGGACTTTATCACCCCACTTTCACCAATAGACAGATCATCCAAAATGAAAATAAATAAGGAAATACAAGCTTTAAGTGATACATTAAACAAAATAGATTTAATTGATATTTATAGGACATTCCATCCAAAAACAACAGAATATACATTTTTCTCAAGTGCTCATGGAACAGTCTCCAGGATAGATAATATCTTGGGTCACAAATCAAGCCTTGGTAAATTTAAGAAAATTGAAATTATATGAAGTATCTTTTCCAACCACAATGTTATGAGACTAGATATCAATTATAGGAAAAGATCTGTAAAAAATACAAACACATGGAGGCTAAACAATACAATAATAACAAAGTGATCACTGAAGAAATCAAAGAGGAAATAAAAAAATACCTAGAAACCAATGACAATGGAGACACGATGACCCAAAACCTATAGGATGCAGCAAAAGCAGTTATAAGAGGGAAGTTTATAGCAGTACAATCCTACCTTAAGAAAAAGGAAACATCTGAAATAAACAACCTAACCTTGTACCTAAAGCAATTAGAGAAAGAAGAACAAAAAAACCCCAAAGTTAGCAGAAGGAAACAAATCATAAAGATCAGAAAAGAAATAAATGAAAAAGAAATGAAGGAAACACTAGCAAAGATCAATAAAACTAAAAGATGCTTCATTGAGCAGATAAACAAAATTGATAAACCATTAGCCAGACTCATCAAGAAAAAAAGGGAGAAGACTCAAATCAATAGAACTAGAAATGAAAAAGGAGAAGTAACAACTGACACTGCAGAAATACAAAAGATCAGGAGCGATTACTACAAGCAACTCTATGCCAATAAAATGGACAACCTGGAAGAAATGGACAAATTCTTAGAAATGCACAACCTGCCAAGACTGAATCAGGAAGAAATAGAAAATATGAACAGACCAATCACAAGCACTGAAATTGAAACTGTGATTAAAAATCTTCTAACAAACAAAAGCCCAGGACCAGATGGCTTCACAGGCGAATTCTATCAAACATTTAGAGAAGAGCTAACACCTATCATTCTCAAACTCTTCCAAAATATAGCAGAGGGAGGAACACTCCCAAACTCATTCTATGAGGCCACCATCACCCTGATACCAAAACCAGACAAGGATGTCACAAAGAAAGAAAAGTACAGGCCAATATCACTGATGAACATAGATGCAAAAATCCTCAACAAAACACTAGCAAACAGAATCCAACAGCACATTAAACAGATCATGCACCATGATCAAGTGGGGTTTATTCCAGGAATGCAAGGATTCTTCAATATACGCAAATCAATCAATGTGATACACCATATTAAGAAATTGAAGGAGAAAAACCATATGATCATCTCAATCGATGCAGAGAAATCTTTCGACAATATTCAACACCGATTTACGATAAAAACCCTGCAGAAAGTAGGCATAGAGGGAACTTTCCTCAACGTAATAAGGGCCATATACGACAAACCCACAGCAAACATCGTCCTCAGTGGTGAAAAACTGAAACCATTTCCACTAAGATCAGGAACAAGACAAAGTTGCCCACTCTCACCACTCTTATTCAACATAGTTTTGGAAGTTTTTGCCACAGCCATCAGAGAAGAAAAAGAAATAAAAGGAATCCAAATCAGAAAAGAAGAAGTAAAGCTGTCACTGTTTGCAGATGACATGATCCTATACATAGAGAATCCCAAAGATGCTACCAGAAAACTACTAGAGCTAATCAATGAATTTGGTAAAGTTGCAGGATACAAAATTAATACACAGAAATCTCTGGCATTCCTATACACGAATAATGAAAAATCTGAAAATGAAATTAAGAAAACACTCACATTTACCATTGCAAAAAAAAGAATAAAATATCTAGGAACAAACTTACCTAAGGAGACAAAAGACCTGTATGCAGAAAACTATAAGACACTGATGAAAGAAATTAAAGATGATACAAATAGATGGAGAGATATACCATGTTCTTCAATTGGAAGAATCAACATTGTGAAAATGACTGTACTACCCAAAGCAATCTACACATTCAATGCAATCCCTATCAAACTACCACTGGCATTTTTCTCAGAACTAGAACAAAACATTTCACAATTTGTATGGAAACACAAAAGACCCCGAATAGCCAAGGCAATCTTGAGAACGAAAAATGGAGCTGGAGGAATCAGGCTCCCTGACTTCAGGCTATACTACAAAGCTACAGTAATCAAGACAGTATGGTACTGGCACAAAAACAGACATATAGATCAATGGAACAGGATAGAAAGCCCAGAGATAAACCCACACACATATGGTCACCTTATCTTTGATAAAGGAGGCAACAATATACAGTGGAGAAAAGACAGCCTCTTCAATAAGTGGTGCTGGGAAAACTGGACAGCTACAAGTAAAAGTATGAGATTAGAACACTCCCTAACACCATACACAAAAATAAGCTCAAAATGGATTAAAGACCTAAATGTAAAGCCAGAAACTATCAAACTCTTAGAGAGAAACCTAGGCAGAACACTCTATGACATAAATCACAGCAAGATCCTTTCTGACCCACCTCCTAGAGAAATGGAAATAAAAACAAAAATAAACAAATGGGACCTAATGAAACTTCAAAACTTTTGCACAGCAAAGGAAACCATAAACAAGACCAAAAGACAACCCTCAGAATGGGAGAAAATATTTGCAAATGAAGCAACTGACAAAGGATTCATCTCCAAAATTTACAAGCAGCTCATGCAGCTCAATAACAAAAATACAAACAACCGAGTCCGAAAATGGGCAGAAGACCTAAATAGACATTTCTCCAAAGAAGATATACAGGCTGCCAACAAACACATGAAAGAATGCTCAACATCATTAATCATTAGAGAAATGCAAATCAAAACTACAATGAGATATCATCTCATACCGGTCAGAATAGCCATCATCAAAATATCTAGAAACAATAAATGCTGGAAAGGGTGTGGAGAAAAGGGAACCCTCTTGCACTGTTGGTGGGAATATAAATTGATACAGCCACTATGGAGAACAGTATGGAGGTTCCTTAAAAAACTAAAACTAGAACTACCATATGACCCAGCAATCCCACTACTGGGCATATACCCTGAGAAAACCATAATTCAAAAAGAGTCATGTACCAAAATGTTCATTGCAGCTCTATTTACAATAGCCAGGAGTTGGAAACAACCTAAGTGTTCATCATCGGATGAATGGATAAAGAAGATGTGGCACATATATACAATGGAATATTACTCAGCCATAAAAAGAAATGAAATTGAGTTATTTGTAATGAGGTGGATGGACCTAGAGTCTGTCATACAGAGTGAAGTAAGTCAGAAAGAGAAAAACAAATACCATATGCTAACACATATATATGGAATTTAAGGGAAAAAAAAAGGTCATGAAGAACCTAGGGGTAAGATGGGAATAAAGACATTACTAGAGAATGGACTTGAGGATATGGGGAGGGGGTAGGGTAAGCTGTGACAAAGTGAGAGAGTGGCAGGACATATATACACTACCAAACGTAAGGTAGATAGCTAGTGGGAAGCAGCCGCATAGCACAGGGAGATCAGCTCGGTGCTTTGTGACCACCTAGAGATGTGGGATAGGGTGGGTGGGAGGGAGGGAGATGCAAGAGGGAAGAGATATGAGAACATATGTATATGTATAACTGATTCACTTTGTTATAAAGCAGAAACTAACACACCATTATAAAGCAATTATACTCCAATAAAGATGTTAAAACAAACAAACAAAAACATTATGCTAAGTTAACGAAGGCAGACACAAAAGGCCACATATTGTGTAATTCTGATTATTTGAAGTGTCCAGAATAGGCAAATCCATAGGGACTGAATGTAGGTTAGTGGTTGCCAGGGGAAAGGCAAGGGAGAAATGGGAAGTGATGTATATATTCTAAAATTAGAGAGTGGTGATGGTTGCACAGCTCTATGAATATATTAGAAACCTCTGAACTGTACACTTTAAAATGATGGAATTTATGGTATGTGAATTATATCTCAGTAAAGTTGTTTTTAAAAGTAAAAATATGACAAACTCATCTGATAGCAAAATCTAACTACTATAAAATTGTTCATTGTCTTTCTTTATGCCACTTAGTGTAACTATTCATACATTTGCCTGCAGAAATATGACTGCATTTCTTTATCAACTGCTGTCCTGGGCCCTGCTACAGGTGTTACATATTAGGAAATGTGTTTGCTCTTTACCTTTCTAAAGTGATAGCAATTCTGAATACTTAAGGACAGGTTCCAGGGATTTTCGAATAACAGCCATGAACCTAGATTATTATTCATTACCACTTGTATAATGACAAATACTGAACTTCAATTTTGGTTTCCCTCTTGTAGCCCAAGACTAGAGTGAACAGATACATGTTTAATTAAAAGGCTACTATGAGGTTACTTGGCCTGAAAGCATTCCTAGACACTTAGAACAAAAAGGGATTATCTATGATCTATGCAGATACCTCTGACCTAAAGTTGGTTTGTAAACTATGTTTGGTTCTTAATTCACAGAATTCACAGCTCTCAGAGGTTTTTGTTGATATATCTACCATCTCCCATTTTCTATCACAGCCACAAAGAAACTTTAGCACCTCCAGGAAGTGCTTAGAAATGTTTTTTTTTTCCTAAACACTTTTTTAATGGGACCAAAAGCTTAAAAGAAAAACATAAATAAACAACAAAGCCAAATAAACACATGCCTGTACAATGTACACTTTCTGATACAAAGATCTCCACCATCATCTGTAAGAAGACTAAGGTTTCTCTTAGTGAATCACCCGTGGGATGAAACACGAATCAATGGAATACCATAAGTCAATGTTTCTTTCCTGTTAGAAGCGCAGACCGTGAGTACTATACACGTCAACGCTGTAATAAAACAACCTGTGTGTCCCTGGAGAACCTCGGTGGATTATTAGTAGTTCTCGGTCTACACTTTTGAAAATACTTGACTGTGTTTAATGACAACAACAGAAATTCCAACAAAGTAAGAGCTAATTTTTAGTTTGCCTCTTGCTGGGAGTTGAAAGATACAAAGGACCCCTGAAAATATATTTAAACCAGAGTGGCTCGAGTACCCTATACCTAGGCCAGTGGTCCCCGAAGTGGTCCCTGGAAGAGCACTGCAGCATCAGTATCACCTGCACACTTGTTAGATATACAGATTCTTGGGCGCCACCACAGACTGACTGAATCAGGAACTCCAGTCAGGGTGGGCAGTATTTTGGATTCACAAGCCTTCCAGGTGATTCTGATACATGCTGAAATTTTAGAACTACAAAATGTCCATGTGGAATATGGAACGTCCCCACATATTCCAAGATATTTTGGAAAGTGCTTTATATAACATTCCCCTTTTAGAAAGTCATGCTGCACATTAACTGCATATTAAAGGCTTGGAGTAGCCTATAGTAAGGGAAACATGAAAGCACAGGAACCCAGGGGACTAATGCAGGGCATTACAGTGCCTTTGGGGGCAGTTTGTTGCTTTCCTGGAGGTATAACTTCAGTGTGCAGAGACCAAATATGTTTTTCCTTTAAGCACTGCCATAAAAACTATTTTTAATTATTTTTATTTTTATTTGCACTTTTTTTTTGCCTTGCTCGGCTGCTATTGGTCTTTATGTAAGCACATCTGCCTGTCTGTAATGGGCTATGGTAAACTGCTCTGGTTCCCAGAGGGACCCCACATGGCTTGTCCACCTCCCCCTGTAGGAGGGTTTGGTTTTAGACTGTTTTTTTCCATAAAAGAAAAGCAGGGATGTGAGTCAAGTTGCAAAGTCTCAGAAGCTGGCACAGATGGGGTTTCTTAGCAATACTCTAAAAAGGCCAAAGGAAGTCAAGAGTGGAACATTCTCTCTCATTCTTTGTATGATATTCTTTTATTTATTTATTTTTGTACATCAAATTCACCCTTTGCCCTTTAAACATCCATTTAAAATTAAGAAAGCAATTTATTATTGAAGAATATGATAGCCATACTGCCTTTTTAAAAAAACACATACTCTTTCACCTCTAGGCTTGAAACCTCAGTCTCAAAATGATCTGGAAGAAATAAGCAATTCTGCTTTCATTATTGGCATTACAATTGTGCTCTATTAAACAAAAAATTCTACTTTCTGTTCTCGGCAAAAGTATAGATCACCAAGATATATATTTTGTGCATTAACCTTATTCTTCTCTACCTTAGTTTTTTCTTTGCATCAACCTTCTCTCTTACTTCTACTTTACATTATATTTTTTATCATGTGTTTTTACCAAGCTGCTTTACATTTTCTAGAAGTAATCGATAAATAAAAGTGAATTTGTATTCTCTCTTTCATTCTTATGTGTAAAGAATAACCAAGTTCTGTTTTTTCCTTTAGCATTCTTTACACCTTAGCAAATATTTTTGGAGCATCCACTGTGTCTGCCCTGTGGCAGGAACCATAGGTATACAAAATTATATCCCTTTTATCCCCAAAGTACCAGTAAAACAATTAGGCAGAAACACCATGCAATTGTGGAACAATTCAAATAACAGTCCCAGACAGTGGTGAAGTAAAGAAAGGAATGTCATGAACAACATTATCAAAATGACTTGCAATCAGATTGCATAGACAAATTTAGAAAGCTGTCTACATTTTTTTCTTCTCTACTTATGATATAAATTGGAAATAAGATGAAAGATTGAGAAATACTTTGGGTTTTTTCCTATTAACAATCATTTTATTTTACTTGCTTTTATTTTTTTTAAACATCTTTATTGGAGTATAATTGCTTTACAATGTTGTGTTAGTTCCTGCTGTATAACAAAGTGAATCAGCTATATGTATACATATATCCCCATATCGCCTCCCTCTTGTGTCTCCCTCCCACTCTCCCTATCCCACCCCTCTAGTTGGTCACAAAGAACCTAGCTGATCTCCCTGTGCTATGTCTCTGCCTTGCCCAGCAAACATTTGCTTACCAAACACTTCCTTTTCCATCTCTATGTGAATTGCTTTCCTCTGCTTTAAAGTCCTAAACCACTAACTCCAACATCCTTTTTTTTTTTTTTTTGAGTGTGGGCCCTGTTTTGATATGGTAACTTCTAGATACTACTTTGTGGTCAGAAATTAGAAGACCTTCAAAATCAGGGCAAGAATTTGCAACTTTATTTGGGTTGAAGTTTTCAAAAGGCAATTGATGGAATATGATGAACCCTTCAGGATACCTAAATCTCTACTTCTTGTTTTTTTATACATCTTTATTGGAGTATAATTGCTTCACAATGCTATGTTAGTTTCTGTTGTACAACAAAGTGAATCAGCCATATGCATACATATAACCCCATATCCCCTCCCTCTTGAACCTCCCTCCCACACTCCCTATTCCACCCCTCTAAGCCATTGCAAAACAGCCAGCTGATCTCCCTGTGCTCTGCGGCTGCTTCCCACTAGCTAGCTATTTGACATTTGGTAGCGTATATATGTCCATGCCACTCTCTCACTTCGCCCCAGCTTACCCTTCCCCCTCCCTATGTCCTCAAGTCCATTCTCTATGTCTGCATCTTAGAAAATGGGCGGAAGACCTAAATAGACATTTCATCAAAGAAGGCATACAGATGGCCAAGAGGCACATGAAAAGATGCTCAACATCACTAATTATTAGAGAAATGCAAATCAAAACTACAATGAGGTATCACCTCACACCAGTCAGAATGGCCATCATCAAAAAATCTAGAAACAGTAAATGCTGGAGAGGGTGTGGTGTAAAGTGAACCCTCCTGCACTGTTGGTGAGAATGTAAATTGATAAAGCCACTATGGAGAACAGTATGAAGGTTCCTTAAGAAACTAAAAATAGAACTACCATACAACCCAGCAACAACACTACTGGGCATATACCCAGAAAAAAAACATAATTCAAACAGAGTCATGTACCACAATATTCGTTGTAGCACTATTTATAATATACAGGACATGGAAGCAACCTAAGTGTCCATCAACAGATGAATGGATAAAGAAGATGTGGCATATATACATAATGGAATATTACTCAGCCATAAAAAGAAACTAAATTGAGTTATTTGTAGTGAGGTCGATGGACCTAGAATCTGTCATACAGAGTGAAGTGAGTCAGAAAGAGAAAAACAAATATCATATGCTAATGCATATATATGGAATTTAAAAAGATGCCAACATCCTCTTTCATCTTTAGCTGGGGATGGTATTTTTTTGACGAGTTACTCAGTTCTCCTGGGTCCCTCCCAGGAGGGATTAAACTTTTGTTATTAAACTTTTGTTTTACTTTCTCCTGTTAATTTATCTCATGTCAATTTAATTCTTAGACCAGTCAGAGAAACCTAGAAGTTCTTCCTCCCTAACATCTTCCACGTAGAAAGAACATCTAAGTGGAGACTAAAAAGGTTAGAATTTCTAACCATATTTCTTAGAATCCCCTCAGATTGTCATTTCTTTCATTACAACCAGTTGCCTCCTTGAATCTCTGTCCAACTCAGAAGTCATGGGGAAAGTTAGAAAGATCTTTTTTTTTACCAGCTCTGAGAAGGAAAACAACATGTACAAAGAAAAATGGAATTGAGAAAGAACATGGGTAAATGAAGAAACTATAAAATGTTCAGTGTGGTCCATGTAGAATGATGCGGGGAGTGGACAGAGGTCAGGCTGGAAGGTAAACAAAAGCCAGCACGTGAAGGACTCATATTCTATACTGAGCTTTTGTACATTATCCTGAGGACTAAGAGGCATGGTTCTGTTTTTGGAACCTCTGTCAGAGGGTCCTTCTGACTATACTGTCCCAAAGAGAACAGAGATCATCCCAACTTGCTGGGTCCTATGGAAAGCTCTGTTGATTACATGATATATTCAAAGATGGAGACCAAAGGAGATTGTCTTTGGGAAGATTTTTCCTGCTTAGAACACTAGTATCCAACTCTGTCCCCAGGCTTCTTTCCCTTCCTGTTAGAAACTGGCTTTGCCTCTGAATCCAGGGATTTATGGCAAGTAAATATCCTCACGAAAATAATGGTGATTAATACTTTTTTAAAAAATGTAATGGGATTTCTGGTTTCGAGGTCTGTGTGTAAGGAGCTTGGAGTCACCCTAACAAGTAAAAAGCTAAAGAGACTGAAAAATCAACAACTCTTCTTAGATCCATAAGGGAAGTAAGGCCACAGGGCAAAGGCTACCCCTAAATTTGGGGAACACAGAGAATCACAATTTACCAGAGCAGAAAGCTGCAAACTGAAACCTCCGTGGGAAGAAATACCCTGCTAGGAAAACCAGAGCAGTAATTGATAAATTGCTGGAGGCAATTTGTCAGATTTGACAAGCCTGAGAGTGAAAAACTCCAGGGGGATCCAATTATAGGGGGCCACCACCACATTCTGGGGACTCTCACCTCCAGGAGCTTGACCAGGTCCTCACCGTGAGTACTGGAGAAAAATATCCTCTTGCTTCCAGCAGTGGGAAAGGAAAAGGAACCATTTTGAAAAACACTAGAGCACTCTAGTTCTTCTTAACAAGGTCTGCCCTTAGGAGAAACTAATTAACCACATTTAACCTGCTGGGGTTTTATCAGAGGCTAATTGAGCCAGGGGAAGGGAAATACCCAACTCCAGCCCACTCTAGCCTTCCGGTTTCACATAAATGTAGGGGAGGGGAGGTGATGGAGGGTGCAGGAGAGGAGATGAATCAGAGTAACACTTGCGAAGTTCACAGTCAAGAGGTGTAGGCTCACTGAAACACTGAGACCTAATCATAGGACTACAGAATGCTTCCCCTGCCCCCATACGTCACCATCACATTAGTAAAGGCTTATTTACAGCAGTTTCTTTTACCAAGTACATCATGTCCGGGTATAAGCAAAAATTGCAAGATATAGTAAAAAAACAGAAAACACAGATACAGTGAACCCTCCTGCACTGTTGGTGGGAATGTAAATTGATACAGCCACTATGGAGAACAGTATGAAGGTTCCTTAAGAAACTAAAAATAGAACTACTATACAACCCAGCAACAACACCACTGGGCATATACCCAGAAAAAACCCATAATTCAAACAGAGTCATGTACCACAGTATTCGTTGCAGCACTATTTATAATATACAGGACATGGAAGCAACCTAAGTGTCCATCAACAGATGAATGGATAAAGAAGATGTGGCACATATATACAATGGAATGTCACTCAGCCATAAAAGGAAACGAAATTGAATTATTTGTAATGAGGTGGATGGACCTCGAGTCTGTCATACAGAGTGAGGTAAGTCAGAAAGAGAAAAACAAATACCGTATGCTAACACATATATATGGAATCTAAAAAAAAAAAAAAAATAGTTAGGAATGGTGTAATTTAAATGGCTCACCACAATATTTTGAGGTTTCCAAACTGGAGAAGTTCAAGATTGATGTGAGGGGCCAAGCTGGAAAGGCCTGACACGCCTCACAATTTGATACAAGGGATTTTCCATTCGGTCTCTTTTTATCAGTTGCCAGGGGCACTTCATAAAATTACTCACCAGATATGGGAAGGTCTTTCAGTTTCATCTGATGGGTGTGTTCTACTTCACTGGAAGAAAAATCAGTTTACGTTTTACTAGTTTTTTTTTTTGGTTTTTTTTTTTTTTGGTTTTGCGGTACACGGGCCTCTCACTGTTGTGGCCCTTCCCGCCGCGGAGCACAGGCTCAACGGCCATGGCTCACGGGCCCAGCCGCTCCGCGGCACGTGGGATCTTCCCGGACCGGGACACGAACCCGTGTCCCCTGCATCGGCAGGCGGACTCTCAACCACTGCGCCACCAGGGAAGCCCTTTACTAGTTTTTTAAGATTTCTGTATTAGTCAGTCTATGCTAAGTGCTATACAGCAAACAAAACAAAAACCCAAACTCCCAAGTCTCTGTAACACAATTAAGTTTATTTCTTCTTCATGGCACAATCTAATGTAGGGAATAGGAGAGGGGGACCTCCAATCCATAGTCGTCATTCAAGGATCCAGGCTTCTTCCACATGGTAGCTTGCCATCATCGAGAGCCTTGGAGTCTTCAGCGTTGGGCCAAGTGAAAGATATATTTCACTTCTTCCCATGATCCATTACAGCCACGTGGCTCCACCTAACTGTAAATGATGCAGATAAATGCAATCCAGCCCTGTGCCCAGGTTCTCTTCCTTAATTTCCAAGTGAAGACTAAAATTAACTGGCTCTATATTTCTGATTTTTTCCAGTATGTTTTTTGTGACAGTCGTTGCCATAGTTTTCCCTTCCCAGCTCTGGTTGTAGGCGGTCATTTGGATATTAACTGGATATCGTCATGACTTTTAGATACATATCATAAACAACTGAATATATTTGCTTTCTCATAAATTGTTTATTGTTCATATTAATTTAATATGGAGACAAGAAAATGAGTGGTATTTACAAAACCTATTTTAACGTATCTCCTATGTCTTTTAAAAAATTTTGTAGCAGAGAATTCACTGAAGCAGTGGAATTACATGCTACTTTACAGAAACAATTATGTGACTCAAGAGACTCTTGTTATAATAAGCCATAAATTTAGCCTTAAACTTTCTAGTTATCAGTATGAATAGTAAAGGGTTATTTGATCTTACATGGATCCTAATAATTTATCGTCATAATCATTTCATAAAATATTTTGGAATGTAGGCAGAATGGAGAAGAGAACCAGTGAGTTGGTAGGAGATACTGAACACAAATCCCTTTTTGACTTCCTGTGAATTTGTCATGGAAGTTCACAAATTTATAAAAATGCTCTATGCATAGATTGTATTTTTTGTGAATAAAACATTGAAGGAGTAGAGCTTCATATTTGACCCAGGCAGTTGATGGGGGTTGGGGGTTTGGATGGGGTTCAAGAATAGGGAGCGTCTAGATGAGATTCAGATATATCTGATGTAATTAGCTGCTCCTTCTGAGAAGAAATTAGAATTCTACTTGGTAGATTTTAATGAGTTTAAAAGCCACTTCTGTGAACCCCACCCTTTGTCTCTCAGCCCTGGGAGAAACTCTCAAAGAGTCAAATGATCTTAGACTATAGTCCTTCATTTTCTTATCTAAGTATAAGAGTTTAAGCTCTCTACTTTACCATTAAATGTCTCTACCAGGCGATAAATCATTCACTTGGTTTTCTCAGAGAACTTTTCCCTTGTAGCAGGCTTGCAATAAAATTGTGACTCCTTATAATGATTTCATTAGAGAAATTTCTTTACAGATATTTTTCAAGGGATTTTGTGATTTTTTAAAAAATTCAAATTCAACTGAGAGAGGTAACACTTAAACCTTCATCAGCTTCATTGTTGAATTTATTCATTTCCTTTCCAAAGGCTTGCTTTTGATAGGATGGCTTTGATAGGAAGCCAGAGCCTCAGGACATTGATGCCTGAGGGGAGGAGGGGGGAGCAACTCTTAATGGGAGAAGATATTAGATTCAAAAGTCAGCATAATTATAACAGGGAACAGCCAAATCTGACTCCATGTTGCATCTGTTTCTTTAACTTTTGCTTCCCGTTGCTTTTGTTCACTAAAAGGATACTGTCTATACGTAATGGCCTGCATCCGGGAACCCTGCCCCTCTGCCTGAATGTTAAACCAAAGTGCCTTTGTTCAGGGAAACATCCGGACCCTGTCCATCTGTGGACGGCTGCAAGAAAGAAGAAATTTACACATCCCCTCCCCGAGGCTGGCCATTCCAGCGGATATTTGCAAAATTTATGGCCTTTTTACTTTACTTCCTCACCTCCTCCCCGTCTCTGTGTTATAAAAGAAACTGGCATCCAAACCCCGATAAGATGGTTTTTCGGAGACACTAGTCTGCCATCTTCTCAGTCTGCTGGCTTTCCCAATAAAGTCATATTCCTTGCCTCAGCACCTCGTCTCCGATTCATTGGGGTGAGCAGAGTCGTGGGGTGAGCAGAGTGAGGTTGCACTCAGTAACATAATTAGAAAGCCAAGAGAGACCCAGGACGCAAACTGATGTGTGGGATAAAACAGTTGCCCTCCAGCTCTCTGACTCTAAGCTCTAAAAGCCAAGGATGAGATAGTATATTGTCTCTGCATTTTATAGAAGGCTACTTATTTATTTATTTATTTTTGCGGTATGCAGGCCTCTCACTGTTGTGGCCTCTCCCATTGCGGAGCACAGGTTCCGGACGCACGGGCTCAGCGGCCATGGCTCACGGGCCCAGCCACTCAGCGGCATGTGGGATCTTCCCGGGCCAGGGCACGAACCCGTGTCCCCTGCATCGGCAGGCGGACTCTCAACCACTGCGCCACTAGGGAAGCCTGAAGGCTACTTATTTAATGCAACTTAACTTTTGGGGAAAAAAAAATGTAAATTCCTCTGTGCATCAGTTATTTCGGGATATTTGCTAATTCCCTATGGACCGTACAAGGACTGCCTAGGAAGAATGATTTAACTCTAACATCTGCTCTCTAAATGGAATAGACTTGCCTCAGCTATCTTGATGTGAACTATAAAATTTACATTTTTGAAAATACATAGATTTAAAAAAATATAACTCATCAATGTTATAAAAATTTCTTTCTTTATATACTTTTCATCAGAGGACTTTTAGTGGTACCACACCTCTTGTACTGCCTCAGGAACCCTGCCCCTCTGCCTGAATGTTAAAGCAAAGTGCCTTTGTTCAAACTCAACTCCAGCACATCTGGATTTTTCTGGTGCTGCACATTCAGCGCACCTGCAATAATTCTGTCGCTATTGCCGTTGCCATTATGAATAATGGAAAATTTATTAATTAAAACATGATATTTTGAGGCACCAGCCTCACAAAGTATCAAGGAGACAAAAAAGGTACCACTCCTGACTTCCCAGTTCTCCAAACACAGCA
Organism: Aethalodelphis obliquidens; assembly: GCF_003676395.1. Lineage (NCBI taxonomy): Eukaryota > Metazoa > Chordata > Mammalia > Artiodactyla > Delphinidae > Aethalodelphis > Aethalodelphis obliquidens. Next base: position 12,306,752 of record NW_020837992.1, on the reverse strand, counting down.
CTTTTGTCTGTTGAGGAAGGCTGTAAGTGATAAGTATTCCCGGGCGTCTGGTCGGGTGTCCACCCGATGGCACTCCACCTCATCAGGCCTCAGTGTGTCCTCACCTCCTTTCCTTGGTCAGCTCTGTCCCATGCTTATCCGCTACCACATCTAAAATATCCCCTGACTGCTGTTGTCCCTGGATGTTCATAGGGGCTGGGTTGTCAACTCACCTCCAACCTGCACCCTGGAGAGCAATTGTCTTCCCAGATCCAAGTCTCAAGTAATGACTCATTCTTTCCTTCTTTAACCCCCCTCACTGATCATTCCTTTTTATTATGTTCTACAATTCTCTGCTGATACTTCTTCACTAACACCAGCAGCTCTGAAATTGACTGCTTTTAGGGAAAATATACTTTTCTACTGAGATTTTTCTAAAGATTTTTCCTATATAACTTTTATACTCCCCCTTCCTTTAGTTTACATGAGATTCAGTCAATAACCCCACATATGCCGGTCAGTCTGTCTGACTCCTAGGGTGAACACATTGGTTGTCATTCAGCAACAGTTGAAAATAATTAGCACTAGCAGCTTCCAAAGAGAAATCTTCTGAAGGAGTGAATGGTTGGGAGCGTTGCCAGTGGCAGGAAGCTTAGACTAGCGATTAGGTCACTCCCACTGAGTCTTTGATTCATAGGTTTGCTTCCTGTAATTATTGTTGAACCCAAGTTTCCTTGATGCAATGAAAGAGAAAAGGATGATCAGGTGAAATTCCAAGAGCAAAGGGAGAGAAATAGCTGCTCAAACCAGAAGATATAATGTGACCCATTACCCAAAAGTTGCCGTAGTTTGTTGACTAATTTCCCATTATCCTGTCAGTGAGTCACTCTGGCTGTCAGACTTCATTCCGGTTTATAACAGTGCATCACTTATAAGAATTACCATCAAAGAAGAAGGAACTGGCCATAATCTATGAGCAAAGAGCAAAGAGCTACTCTTACCTTTTCCGTTCTATATTTGAAAACTTTCACTTGTTTTTGAAATGTTTTCTTTATATCATGATGCACTATTGTTCAATGATAAAATATAAACAAAAAACCACGCTGTTATCTTTCCTGTCCTAGACACCTCAGCCCAGGACTCTGGAATTGCCACATGAAACAGACCAAGAATTAGCCCCACCAGGACTCTGTGTCTGACAGAGGCCCCAGGGAAGATGGCAGGGATCTGCCCCACTGTGCTCCGTATCTGTCTTCAGGTCAGATATGTTCTCCCATACACTTTGATTAGCTCTAACTATTCCTTAATTCATTGGAGCTATTCATGCTGTCAACCCATACTCCTCCTCATGACTCTCAGCCTCTGAAAGCAGCTCTGATGAGGAGGTGCCTTTTCTTAATATTTTACGTATTAGACATCATCTCATTTTTCAGTTTTTTTAGAGGTCAAGTATGAGAGTAGTCCACATGTAGCTTCTGGTTTTACCCAGTGCCAACCATGACTATGGTCAGCAAATCCACTGATACCAAAAGTTTCTGTGAACATTGTGGGATTTGTTAAAGACTGTGTAAGGAACAGGGAAAGGAGGAGTGACATCGCACACCACACAGCACATGACAATAAATCTTCATTAGTCGGTTGCTGTTTTTTTAAATTTCCTATTGGAGATACTTTCCTCTCTCTCCCTTTTCCCTCCAACCCAGCACTCACTCCCTCTGCTTCCTTCTACCTTTCTTTACTATGCAGAGTGCCTGGGTGCTGGCCAGCTTTTACTTTGCTAAAGGTTTATTAAAATCTTATTTCGGGACTTCCCTCATACTCTAGTGGCTAAGACTATGTTCTCCCAATGCAGGGGGCCTGGGTTCAATCCCTGGTCAGGGAACTAGATCCCACATGCCACAACTAAAGACCTTGCATGCCGCAATGAAGATCCCATGTGCCGCAACTAAGACCTGGCGCAGCCTAAATAAATAAATATATTCTTATTTCAACCAAACAGTCTCTCTTAGGAAAGCAACGTCGGAGTGCAATTTAAGTTGTTGTTTTAAAATGTAATTTTCCAGATCATTGCATTACACAATCTGTAGTTTCTTGACTTTCCCGTGTCAAACTAATTTTTTAGATCCAAAAACAGAGCCACAAAATAGTTCAATTGGTTTCTCAAAAGTTTTAAACAATCCCAATTTTAGTTTTACTGGCATTCAGATAAATTGCTCTGCTTTTCCCCCCGCTGGTATTCCTACCGGCCTTCTACTATATCAGGATAGATGGTTCTGTGCAAGACTGTGTCAACCATTTACGTCTAAGTTTATCTTTTTTGGCTTTTTACTTCTTTTCTCCTTAAGTCTCCCACATTCCTTTTCTACAGGAAGCATGGAAGAGATAAAAGGTGACGGGAAAGATAGTAGTTTTTGGCTGCTCGCCTCAACTTTGACCTTCAGCATTCATCAGCTAACTTTCATGTCTAGCCATATACTTTAAGATGAGAAAAAAAAAAAAGGAAAGAAAGGAACAGAACCAAAGGAGAGAGCAGTTTCTGTTTTCAATGCTGTGGAGGGCTGATTGTTAAGTTTTCTGAGTTCTGGGGGCATTCAATGGAAGTTTCCTTCAGAAGTCACTTGCTTCCCAGCACTGTTCCTTACCTTACTGGGTCACATCCATCATTTGTCTCATTTCTTCAAATGCGTGCTGTCATACGGAAGAATAAACAGGAGTGTATGTAAGTACCAACTCATTTGCCTTGTTGGGATGGGAAAAAAGAATTTTTAAAATGCCTATTATACTGATGATACTTCTACAGTTTCACGAAACTCAACTTGATATTTCATGAAACACATCTTATGTGCAACTCCTTTGCTGGTGCTGGGGATACAAATGTGTATGAGACAATTTCCTTTCTTTGATGAATTTACAATAGATGGCAAGATAATTTGACAATAGTTATCAAGAGTCATAAAGATGTTACTACTCCCAACAATTTATTTTAAAGGTAAGATTCAATATAAACTACATGAAAAAAGGAGTTTATTGCTGCATGAATCATAACCAAAGGAACTGGAAACAACTTGTATAGAGGTCAGTAACAAAGTATAGTTAAGTAAAGATTAAAATAAAATATTGTCATTTAAAATAATAATTGTGAAGACAAAATAGGAAGATTAACCATAAGGATATACCACTGATATTAACTAAGTTCAATTTCATTATGGAGGCATGCTCAATTTCATTTTTATAGTTAATCAGACAGATTTAAGCATAAATACACCCTAAGAAGTATGGTATCATTATATAGGGTCAGGGAGTTTATAGAAATTAGGACAAGGAGAGGCTATCTCTTTTAAACAGACTAGAATTGTACACTGGCCACTGAGAGGGGAGACTCCATAATATATTACAAAAAAGTTTTGGGGGAACAGTTAACTATAGGCTGCATGATATAAAATTTTTCTTTGGGATCCAAAGTTTAAGTTTACGCAGCTGAAGCTTAGGTTGTTTCTATGACTGCTTCAAACCTCCAAAAATACAAAAACATTCAAGTTATCTATGTTTTCTATATAGAGCCCCCAAGTTGTCTTTAATAGAAGAAAAAAAGCTAAATATACATTTTTATTACAAAATAGCCTAAAAAAGTACCTGGAGTATTATAGAAGAATTAACATGACAATTATGAAGAAAATATAAATGTGTTTGCTAATTCAATAAGTTAAAACATAAGAATAAAAATTATTTTTGATTTTGGGCTTCCCTGGTGGCTCAGTGGTTGAGAGTCCGCCTGCCGATGCAGGGGACACGGGTTCGTGCCCCGGTCCAGGAAGGTCCCACATGCCGCGGAGCGGCTGGGCCCGTGAGCCATGGCCGCTGAGCCTGCGGGTCCGGAGCCTGTCCTCCGCAACGAGAGAGGCCACAACAGTGAGGGGCCCGCGTACCGCAAAAACAACAACAACAACAAAATTATTATTGATTTTGAATACATTTAAAAAATTTTAATTGCAAAGGGACAAATTCTTGAAGAGCATATGTAAGCATGTAAATAGTCGTATTATGGGTGGTAAAATTGTACGTGAATGTTTTTTCTTTTATTAATTAAAATATTTTTATAATTAAATAAAACAGTAAATCAAAAGCTGAGACTTAGTTGTCATTTTCTACTGAATTCATCACCTATGATGTCATCTATGATGGGAGCCCATCTATGAAGGAGGAAGCCACATCTATCTTTGTTTTTTTTTTTTTGTTTTTTTTTGCGGTACGCGGGCCTCTCACTGTTGTGGCCTCTCCCGTTGCAGAGCACAGGCTCCGGACGCGCAGGCTCAGTGGCCATGGCTCACGGGCCCAGCAGCTCCGCGGCATGTGGGATCTTCCCGGACCAGGGCACGAACCCGTTTCCCCTGCAACGGCAGGCAGACTCTCAACCACTATGCCACCAGGGAAGCCCCCGGGAAGCCCCCACATCTATCTTTTAAACTGGAATAATTTTTTAAAGACCCAAAGCTTCTTTGGGTCCTTACAGTGGTTCAGTGTTAGAATTTGGAATGTAATATGAAAAGAAGTCTACTTCTATAATTTTTAGACAAATGTAGACTGGAATCCTGATCCTTCCAATCACAGGAAAAGCTACTGAAATGCTAGTACTTGATTTCCTTACTTGTAAAGAGAATAATAAAACCTACTTTTTTATTTGTCTTGTTTTGTTTTTGTTTATGTTTGTTTTGCTTTAAGAAGAATAAGTGCCTGGTATCTATTTGGTACTCAGTAAACGTGGATGGGAGTTGGTGGGAGTGTTGGCCAAAGCCTGACTGCACTCTGGAGGACATTGACCTCGAGTTCACCTCCATAAAGGGCACAGCTCCTCATGATACTACTTCACGGAGGGCTTGAGGGAACAAAAAGATCTGGCCTTCACCAACACCCCTGCCATAAATGTTTCCTTTGCGGAAAGAGCAGAGTACAAATAGAAGGATAAATAAATAACCATTCTTCTCCTCTCCCTCTCCATCCCTTCATTCTTGCAGACTAGTTGACATTTACAAAGAAGCCAAGACTCTCCTTCCCAGTCCAAGGGAGAGGTAGGACAGGTGCTACTATTAGCTGTAACATTTATTCATAAATTCATTCAACCATCTATGGCGCCGCCAGAGACGTAAAGATCCTCTGGTGCTGGGTTTCATAAGGGATCAGCAAAAAGGGTCAAGAGAGAAAAAATGTTGAGCTTTATTTTAAGCTTCTGATTGTGTTTTCCATAACAAGCTTAATAAAACCTTAATTGGGGGCAATTCATCGCAAATGTCCTGCTTCTTAATTCTTTTGACAGAAGCTAGCTACCATGGCAGACAAAGGGATTTTACAAGGATTATTATGCAATGTTGTACAAACAGCCAAAACTGCATTATGCTCAGTATCTTTGAAGAGCCTGGCGTTCCTCCTTTGGAATGACTCAATGTAATGTCCTCCACAGTGTCTCTTGGGAGACTTACCTCCTGTCCCACGTATTTGTGGTCCTTCATCCACACCCAAACTTTGCTCCCACTCTCTGAATTTCCCAATCTCAAGTATTTGTCACACTGAGTTATTAAAGCACCCTGATTCACTTTCACTCACTTAAATAGTTATGTGGAAATTACTCATGTCGTTGGCTCCTGGAAAATAAATTTGTAATGATTTTTTCTGAGCTGTCATATAATATGCTTCCTTGACATCTGGAATCCAAGTGCGGTGGAGTGGAGTGATAACAATGCTATAGTGGTAACAGTTAGAAAACAGAGATATGATGGCAAAGGAGCCATTAGAAGAAAGACAATAAACTTGAGTTAAATTTAACAAGCAGATGTAGAGTATCAATCAGGTACAAAAAGAATCTACACTAGCTGTGGAAAAGGCTACAAAATGAGCAAGATGTAATCACTCTGGAACCTTCAGAAGCTTATGACTTAGTGGGAAAATGGATATTGACAAGTATGAAATGCCTTATAGATTACAAATAAAGCTATATAGGAGTGCAAAATAAGCAGTTATTAACCCTGGATATGACAGCATATGGGCCATGGAACTCGTTAACATCTTGGGCTTTGTAGCCAGACAGGCCTGGGTTAAAATATTAACTTTACCATTTACTGGCTTTCTAGCTTTTCCATCTTAAGCAAATTACTTAATCTTCTGTGTCTCAACTATCTCAAAGATAAAATGGGTTTAATTATAATAATTATCTCATCAGATCACTGGGAAGCTCAATTAAGCCATGCATATGTGCCCCGTAGCCTCCTGTGAGAAGGGGGAAAAGAGGACTTTTAGGTCAAGCAATTTCCTGTTAGGAAAGCAGAGTGGAAGTTGTACATATCCATCTACTGACATTTCACTGGAGAAAATGTAGTCACCTGGTCACACACAACTGAAGGGGGAGCTGGGCAATGGAATCTCTAGTTGGACAGCTAGAAAAAGGTAGAAAAGATCCGGAGCAATTATCAGATGGCCACGATCTCCAAAAGCAAATGCAATAATTCTTATCTAATGGTCAGACTTTTGATCCACATCCAGAAAAAAAGCCACAGCTCTGTGAAAATGCCATGAACAGAGCAGACAGAGCAGACGAGAACCAAATCCTCATCCCTATTCCACAGGAGAGGAGAGATGTTGCACTTCTAGAGTACGCTAATTTGACATTGTGAGCGAAATTAGGGCAATAGAGAGGAAGCTTGCATCTGTGGTTTTCCCCTGGTAGCCTTCAGTTTTTCCTAGGCTGCTGTTGGAAGAAAATGAAACATATCAAAAGTGTGGAAAGGCCGAGAGAAGCCAATTGGTACAGACACGCTGGCTACAGGGCAGAGTGACAGCTAACAGCAGGGATGGAGACAGGGCACGCCAAGCAGAAGGGTACGTGGGTCTGGGATAATTTAATACAGTGAAAGTATCCCTAAACACACTTGAATGTTCTCTGAAAGCATCGCTGTGTTGCTGCCAAGCACAGAAACTGATGTTCATGAGGGTGAACTGGGTGAAGAACATCCCTAGAAGACGGATATAGGATCCAATATTATTTACATTTTCTCCACCTCTCTTTATCCTCCTCCCTATCTCTCCTGCACCAAAAACCAATCCTGAGATAATTTTTATCCCAATTAAATGAGATTTAAGTGAACATTAAGAAAATACATTTAATGAGAAAAGAAATCTCAAAGGTGGAACCTGTAATCTAATGGAACAATTTCTGTGTGGCCAACAAGGAAGGTTAAATGGCCCAACATTCACAGAATCAAGCATTTAGTACAATTCATAAAGATATATTTAGTAGATAAAATTTAAATGCTGCCATGCTTTAAAGGCAAACTTCATTCACCCAGATAGCCTCATTACCCAATAGAATTATGCAAATCAGGTTAAACCTCATGAACTTGATATTTAATAAAGTTTCTCATTTTTTTCATACTTTAGTATGCAGAGAAAACACATTTGATGACAATGAGTATGTCTCAATGGATATGTTTAAAATTATTATTGGTCATAATTGTGTGTGTGGGTATTGTTTTACTTGTCAGTTTTCCAAGCCTAGAAGGTGAACTTAACAAGAGTTACTAGAGCAGATTTTTCCATCACTTTAAAAATGTCACTTGCCGTCATTCTAATGAATTTGTCCAAAGAAGGAAAATGATATTACAGATAGCTCTAAAAATAATAATCAGAAATCAATTTATGTTTTAAGAATATGTGTCTGTGTGTATATCTGTATCTGATATTCTTGGTATTCCCAGCATTTCAAACAAATCATAAGAAAACACTGTCTGACTTGAACAAATTACTAAGCTTCTAGCGTCCCCTTCTGGACCTCAGGAAAGCTAAGAATTAAGAGAATTCAGTTCCATCCAACAGGATCTTCTGTACATCTACTAAGTATTGATTAGTGATTTTAAGTAAGATAACTCATACTCTTTAGCCGGCTTCACCCCCAAACGGAGAGTCTGCCATAAAGATACAGAGCAAGAAGTCATCTGGGTCTCAGGAACAAGGAGTAACCAAGACCTAGAAAGCTCTCAGAACACCCTGCCTCTCTCTGCGTGACTGCTTCGTTTATTTGCATGTCTTTATTCTGAAGGATTTTCTCTACTTCTTTCGACCATAGACAAACTGGTAATCTCTGGATTGCAATTTCAAATTTCCAGGACAGGGAAACATATTAGCCTAGTTTATTTCAGGTTTCTACTGCCAACCCTGCCAGCTGAGGCTGATGTGGCAAGATCACATATACGAAAGCAGCTAAAAGGGAAATAACCCTAAAGTTAGGGAGGTAGTTCCCAGAGAAAGGAGATTATTTAGAGGTGATCAGATAGTCTCTAAATTGTCCTTATACATTATATACTTAGCCTGGAATAAGAATTCTGGGAACAAGAGAGATGTTTATATTATAATCCCTGTCTTTACAAAGGTTACAATCTCATAAACCCACATGTAATCATGAAGGAGTAAAATTTAGTACCGTGTTTAAGTGCTGAAGTGATGGCTTTGATCGAAAGGGAGCTGAATATAGTGGAAACGTGATGAAACCTCCTTTATGTATCCTTAGATGGGTCACAGATTCTTGATTTGTGGCTCTTCATCTTATCTGTAAAATATGGATGATTACATTTAACTCAAAGGCATTTTTTTGGTGATAATTAAGTGCAGCACCTACCAAACACATAGTAAACAGCAGAATCCAGGTTAAACCAGTTTGGTTCAACAAGCTTGTATTAAACACATCCTTGGTGAGGCACTGGACTAGATCCTGGCAAAAGAATTAAACATAGGTGTTTGTTGTCCTTGGGAAATTCACATACTGTTGGAGGAGGGGGGGGCGTGGAGAGGAAACAGATGAACAGTTAATTCAATGATTCTGGATGTGCATTGGATTGATCTGACAAGTTTTTTGGGGGGTGCTAGGACATAAACTGGGTCTTATGGAGGTAGATAGGACTTGAACAGGAACGCTGCATATCAAACTGGGTAAAACTTTGAGCTAGTTGACCCAGCCCGGAAAGGTTGACGGTTCACATTTTCTCTGTGGCAAGGAAGTTAATTAGTAAGTAAAAAGACCTTTTCCAAACAATGCTGGGCTTAAATAAAGGGGCTAAGGGAGATATCAATGCGATTTTTAAGCAGGTTTTTACATAGTAAAGGAAGTTATAAAATCCACAGTGTACATCATCTACCAATAGGTAGAATCGAAAGCATATTTTTTGCGCTCAGAGAAAATGAAAATACTCAAGAAACATACATTAGAATTAATAGTATAAGTTCAGAAAATTTATGCCACAAACTGACACTAGGTAAATTTCAAAATCACTCTTTGCTGGATTAACTGGGGGAAAAAAAAAAGAAAGAAAGAAATGACACCAGCATTTGACTATTTTAAAGTTGCTGCACTAGTCAAAGCCTGCCAGAGCAATTTACCATCTCAGAACAATTTGTTCACTTCACTTAGAAATTAGAAGTGTGTTTGGGCCAATAAATCTAAATTTATTTGTAGTAGTCATTTTTCTTAATGGAAGTGTTTTTCAGATGTTGCCTAAGTCTAGTCGTCTGGGACCTCTTCCAATAAATGAGGAAAGTTTGATTTCATAGGTTGTCACTGTTGATTTTGTCTAACCTTTGGACTAATTGGTTCATCCCAATGTATTTGCCCTGATATATAAGACTTCCAGGACATTGGAGAAATTCATCTCTCCTTTTACGGGTAAGTGTCAAAGTTAACTTGCTTCATGGAATTAAATGTGTTTTCAGTTCAATAGGGATATACCTTATTAAAGGTGTTTGAAAAGATTTATAAGGATAGTGGTTGGAAAGTTTTGAAAAGATCACATTTATGCAATACACCTGCTGGAAGCTGATAAATTTATTTTGAGAGTTAAGGGAAAGTTGGAACAATAACTCTTGTTTGTTAAATTAAATTTTACTGAAGCTGGTTATTATTATTTTTTTTTCCCCAAGATAGGATTTAAACCCTGCACTGTAAGTACATGCTGTAATTTGAATAGAGTTTGAAGATAAGTCTGTTTTCTATTTGGGGAGATTCTAAAGTATTAAAATCGTCAGTAACATGACTGTGATGGTGATCTGATTTTTTTTTTCTGCATAAGATTAAATCTAATGGTCAAATATTTACAACGAATTAAGGCTGGTTACTTTAAAAGTCTTGTTTCAAGAATCAGATGGCTTTTATCATTAAATTGCATTTTAAAAATTACTGAAACACTGTATGTAACACAGGCATAAATTAGTGGTGAGATTCAAGAGCAGTTTTCTGATACTTTTTTCTTTTCAGCAAGGGCTCAGTACCGGAAAACAACTATGGAGAGGAAAATACTTCCCATTTACTTTTTGTTGCTGCTTTCTGTTTTCTTGATTCAGCAAGTTTCTTCTCAAGGTAACTTAACCATCAAAAATACTTTTATTTAACAACTATTGCTAATCATTCAGTTCTGACTTTTATGACAACAAAAGAAATAGATTTCTAAAAACGTATATTTGTTTGAGTTTAATACATAATAAAACCTTAAAATTATGTATAGAATATATAGCATATTTATAAGCATTTTGTATTATGAAGTTTTTCAAGAAGTTTTGAGCTTTTCAATGGAATAATTTTTGTACTAATTATTCCTATAGTTCTCCCAAAGGTTTAAAAAAATATAGACACTTACACAATAAAACTATGCTGAAATGATAAAATATCATCAGATTAACTGAAATGAACAATATGTATATAGTATATAATTTTTTCCTACATGTTTACAAAGAAATTTAATCTTTTACATCAAATAAATTATGGCATCATGTCGATATATTACAATGAACATTTACAATGTTTCAAATGACATTTTATTAATCTTGAAAATGCGCCTTCTTTCTTATAAGGACTGTTCATCCAGATATAAATTTACACAGGTATGAATGTCATTTTATATTATAATATTGAACAATTCACAGCCATCCAAAAACAGAGTTAGTCCTGGATGAACAGTTCTTGTTATTCATTTTTAGAGAATTTTAAGGTACATTCAGTGTAATCACCTTAATAGAAGTCTCTAGCATCACAAGATAAATTACTTAACAATAACACCAAGCTTTGGATTTTTGTTTCCTTTTCATTTTTTTTTTTGGTTCAAGTTATTGTTTTTTTTTTAAATTAATTTTTATTGGAGTATGGTTGCTTTACAATGTCCTTTTCTTTTTTTCTTTTTCTCTGATAAGCAAAATCTGAGAGAAGAAAAATCAAGGTGCATGACTGTTATGGCATTGTTTACATTTCCAGTAAAATAATTAAATAAGCCTGAGCATGTGAGATAGCTGCCTGCCATGGACATAGTTTCAGAATCACTTAGATAAGGTGGAAAAACGCATGAAAGAAAATATAAATATTTAATCAGGAATGACGAATACCAGGGTGTATCCAAACCCTCTGCTCTCTCAGAATAATATTACAAGGTTCATAATACTGGGTGCATTTCCTAAGCTACCTCTCCTCTGTGATACAATTGGCTGTTCACTAGAACAGTTTTACTCTCCTTTAAATAAATGAAATTAAAATTAGTTGTTAAAATCAACATCAATAAAAGTAGGACAGCCATTAAATCTATGGAAATAAATTTTCCTGTAAAGATGATTGACTTCCTATTTCAGAAATCTGCTAGTTATAAAAGAATAACCTTTTGATGTTGTCTTGTCTGCTTTTCTTGCGTTCTCAGCCTCTTCCCATTCTTTTTTCTTTATATATATGTATTTATATACATATACTATATATGATATGCATTTTTGTATGTATTGTGCACACGTGTATGTAAAAAGTTCTGAAAATTGTCCTAATGTTTACTGTTTTATTTGCATATTAAGACTTTAACTTTCCTGGACTCATTATTTTGAGTAATTTCTCAGTGTGCTTCTGCATCCCTCTATGGATTTAGGACATTGCACCTGCCAGTTTCTATTCCAGAGATGGATTCAGTTGTTACATTTCTGAGGTTATCTTTCAGGGAGGTTTTCAAGGTGTTTTCTAAATGACTTAAAAAATTTTGTTTTTGTTTTGTTTTACCCAAAATAACTCTGTTCATGACCTTTATTCAAGTCCAGATGCTTTTCAAGAGTCACCTATTTGGTACTCTGTTTAGTGGTGGTCGTAAGCATCTGACTTCCCCAACACTTATAGCACCCAGTTATCCCCACCCATGAGAGGAGCAGGGGCCTAGGAAAGTTTGTGCTGGCATGACTAGCTTGCTGTAAACGTATGATCAGAAATGAGAGGCAATGTGATCAGGACAAGTTTGGGTATCAGAATCAGATATATCAGAGTTCAAATTCTAGGTGGGCTGTTTACATAGGATGACGATGTAATTTACTATGCAAATCAAGACACTTCTAAGAGTGAAAGAGGTCACTATGAATGATTTTTTAAAATTTATTTATTTTATTTTTGGCTGCGTTGGGTCTTTGTTGCTGTGCCCAGGCTTTCTCTAGTTGTGTCGAGCGGGGGCTACTCTTGGTTGCGGTGCGCGGGCTTCTCATTGCGGTGGCTTCTCTTGTTGCAGAGCACGGGCTCTAGGTGCGCAGGCTTCAGTAGTTGTGGCTCGCAGGCTCTAGAGCACAGGCTCAGTAGTTGTGGCGCACGGGCTTAGTTGCTCCGAGGCATGTGGGATCTTCCCAGACCAGGGCTCAAACCCATGTCCCCTGCATTGGCAGGAGGATTCTTAACCACTGCGCCACCAGGGAAGTCCACTGTGAATGATTAATAGGTGTTAATTGACTTGTAATACATATATACTGGAGTTATTAAGTAGCTGGGTGCCCTTGAGCAAGTTATTAAAATTTCCGTGTTTCAGCTTTCTTACCTGTAAAGAAGAGACTACTAATACTCTCCTGGCAACGTTTCATAAGCATTAGAGATAATGTATGACTCAGTGCCCAGCACAGAGATGCTCAGTAAATGGCAACTAGTCATCATCCTAGTAGCAGTATCAGTAGAGCTGTAGCTGCCAGCCCTCCTCCAGGAATAGCATCCTCTTTTGTGCAAAGCCATTATTCAGCCTGATTTTCAAAAGTGCATTTATCTTCTCAGTCTAGTAATGAATAAAATGGCATGATCAAGGTCACCTAGGAGACCAGGCAATAGTCACCTGGACCCATTGCTAACCATCATTCCCAACCTTTCCAATTGATAAAATTCTGCCTCATCAAGCAGCTTTGTCCTCCTCCCTAGATTTCTTCCTTTTTACAAAGTGGCTTGGCCCTGTTTACACTAGTATTGTATAATTTTAGATTTATCAAGCTGTGCAGGGAGATGTGGGGAAGGGTATTCTAGAGATGCCATCTGCAACTGTGATTATAACTGTCAACACTACATGGAGTGCTGCCCTGACTTCAAGAAAGTCTGCGCTGTAGGTAAGTCCTGAGAGCTGGTGTCTCCTCTGTCAAGCACATGTCCTGTGAGAGTCTCCTTGCACCCCCTGCAATGCTGTTGTCACACTATTTCACGTCTCTGTGCTGAAGTGCCTTTCCCTTCCCTTGTGTAAATGCTGCAGTGTGCTGTGCCTGAGGGTGGTGTCAAAGCTTGTGATCACTGGGGGAGGTTAAGGGGAGCCTGGAAGTCTGTCACTTGCACAAGGTTACTGACTAGTGCCAAGTATCATGTCTTGTTTTAAATAGAGACAATACTATGACTCAGGAATCATTAAGTAAATAGTAATGAGTAATTCTTTGCTATTAACCAGAGAGGTAATTGCTTAGGGATGGAGCCCTTGAATAGCTTCATCAAAAAATTCATGGACATAAAATAATCTTGCTGTTTAACTTTTTGTTATTAATATGTTTCTAAATTACCTGAAAAAGACACTTTAAAAGTTTTTAATAATGAGTGTATAATGATGAATTTCAGTTACATCCCAAAGGGTATGAATTTTAAATTATGATACTTCATTTAAACATACTTTGAACCACTTTCTTGTTAATGTGCAAATATTTCATATTTAATTTATGAAAGTTATAATTAAAAGTGGCTCAAAGTTATATTTGCTTCAGAATTTGCATGTGAAGTTGATAAATATATTGTTGTACAATTTGTTTGTTGAGTAAGGAAATTTCAAATAGGCCTGGGTAAATCATCATGGCTTTAACCAAGGCTTTTTTGGAAGTGAGCAGGCTTCTTATATAGTCCATATCATGGGATTAGGCTGAAATCTTTCAACTCTACACCATACCCAGTTTGTCATCACAAAGATTTCTGTATTATAAATGATTTTTGAGCCTAAAGAGTGACTATTTATATTAAGCCAGCTCTTTAGAATATATTATTGTAGAATATGCATGCTCAATTGACAAAAATCTACTTAAAAAGTAGCAGTATCAAAAGGAGAGAATGGTGGGAATTCATATGAAGTGTACTTACCTCTTTAGGCATTTCCCAATTTTCCACTGTCCATACATGAAATGACTCAGACAGCATTGGGCTGTCTCTTGGAGCCTTGAAGGGCAAGAAAATTTTCCTTAGTCACCATATTTCTTTCTTGACCAGGGCTGTCTCCACTTGGGAAACCACCTATCTTCCAAATTCCAAATAAAAGACTTAGCTATGCACTTTTGGAACTCTAGTCAGCTATAGGGTGGGAAATGGCTATCAGTACATGGGCATGACTGATTGTGTAACCAATAATCCATAATGTTTTGTTTTGCTCTGGGTAGAGTTTTCCTGTAAAGGCCGCTGCTTTGAGTCCTTTTCAAGAGGGAGGGCGTGTGACTGTGACTCAGAATGTAAGAAGTACGGCAAGTGTTGTTCCGATTATGACAGTTTTTGTGAAAAAGGTAAGCATCTCAGTACCAATCATTGCCTCTCAGTACAGCCAGATCTGTGCACCTGTCTTAGCTTCACTGATAATGTCTTAACATGCGGTACAACTCAGGTCGTGATTTTACTAACATATACGCTATTTCATATTAATTTTGTTTCACCAAGATGAATTAAAGAAGGAATGCTTCTTCTAAAGCACTCCCTGGCTCAGCCAGGCTCCAGGAGTGCAAGTGATTGCAGGTTGAGTAATGGAGAGGATAGGGGCTGGGTACACATGATTTTCTCCTCCAGGTGTGGTTCAATTTCAGGTTAAATCAACAGTAAGCAGCTCATTTGATGATTTCTTGTCTAATCCTATGGTGATGACCCCACAAAGTCAACTGTCCTTTGAGCTATCTGTGCTTTTGCTCTCAATGTTTTTGAGTGTATATTTGGGGACAGAATCAACACGTCCAGCTTCTTTGAACTAGTAAATTTGAGTCAGTTTAAAGCACTAAGTTGATAGGCAAACCAAGAAGCTAACTGTCCATTGTATTCCCCTTCTGATCTCTACAGTCCTCTCAGTAGTCTCTATCTAAATGCCTGTGTGTGAAGGAGTCAATAAAAATAGGTAGTTCCATTTTAAAATCCTCTTCTCTGGTTTTGGTCCTGAAGGAGTACTCTTGAGGCCATAATAAAACCCTCCAGATTTACCAAAAAAAAAAAAAAAAAAAAAAAAAAAGGACTTTAAACAACGTACTTAAATAATGAATTCCTTTCTTTTACCAAATGTTTGTTCTTAAATCCTACTCTGTTAAAACAAGAATATTTATGGGGGTAAAAGTGAAAATAAGCATTGCTTGCATAATCTTATTTTATTTAAACAAGGCTGCACCTTCTGCTTCTTTCAAACAGTGGAGAAATAGGGTGGAAAACTATTAATCAGCATAGTTAAGGAATATTTCTTAACTCTTCAATGTTTTCATTGGAGAGCATTCCAAAAATAATGGAGACAACCCCCTGTAATCAAAATCGCAGAGTTCAGAGTTCCTACAGCTTTCAGAAGGACACATGAGATGAGTGTTCCATATTTACTCATCACTCTGATAGTTGTTTTGGCTGTGAGACAAAAAAACTAAGAATTTATTTTGGGCAGAGGATGGATAGGGAGGGAAGATGGTTAGAGAATGACAAAGCATTGAGAGAACATGTTAATAAAGACAATAGTTTATGCTACCAAGTGGTGGGTCAGATTACTTGAGGTTTTTGTAAAACTCAAGGATAAAAAATTGATGAAGGTAGTGCATCATTTACAGAATTCACAGAGATAGTCAGGGTCCAACTGAAAATGAAGGCATCAACTAGATCTTCAGTACTTCATTTATTTTCTTTTAAATTTTATTTTACATATTTTTTTATACAGCAGGTTCTTATTAGTCATCAATTTTATACATATTAGTGTATATATGTCAATCCCAAACTCTCAATTCATCACACCACCCCCCCCCCGCAGCTTTCCCCCCTTCGTGTCCATACGTTTGTTCTCTACATCTGTGTCTCAATTTCTGCCCTGAAAACCAGTTTATTTGTCCCATTTTTCTAGATTCCACATATATGTGTTAATATACGATATTTGTTTTTCTCTTTCTGACTTACTTCACTCTGTATGACAGTCGCTAGATCCATCCACGTCTCTACAAATGACCCAATTTTGATCCTTTTTATGGCTGAGAAATATTCCATTGTATATATGTATCACAAATTCTTTATCCATTCGTCTTGTCAATGGGCATTTAGGTTGCTTTCATGACCTGGCTATTGTAAAAGGTGCTGCAAAGAACATTGGGGTGCATGTGTCTTTTTGAATTATGGTTTTCTCTGGGTGTATGCCCAGTAGTGTCATTGCTGGATCATATGGTAATTCTATTTTTAGTTTTTTATGGAACCTCCATACTGTTCTTCATAGTGGCTGTATCAAATTACATTCCCACCAACAGTGCAAGAGGGTTCCGTTTTCTCCACACCCTCTCCAGCATTTGTTGTTTGTAGATTTTCTGATGATGCCCATTCTAACTGGTGTGAGGTGATACCTCAATGTAGTTTTGATGTGCATTTCTCTAATAATTAATGATGTTGAGCAGCTTTTCATGTGCTTCTTGGCCATCTGTATGTCTTCTTTGGAGAAATATCTATTTAGGTCTTCGGCCCATTTTTGGATTGGGTTGTTTGTTTTTTTAATATTGAGCTGCAGGAGCTGTTTATATATTTTGGAGATTAATCCTTTGTCCATTGATTCGTTTGCAAATATTTTCTCCCATTCTGAGGGTTGTCTTTTCGTCTTGTTTATGGTTTCCTTTGCTGTGCAAAAGCTTTGAAGTTTCATTAGGTCCCATGTGTTTATTTTTGTTTTTATTTCCATTACTCTAGGAGGTGGATCAAAAAAGATCTTGCTGTGATTCATGTCAAAGAGTGCCCTTCCTATGTTTTCCTCTAAGAGTTTTATACCGTCCGGTCTTACATTTAGGTCTCGAATCCATTTTGAGTTTATTTTTGTGTATGGTGTTAGGGAGTGTTCTAATTTCATTCCTTTACATGTAGCTGTCCAGTTTTCCCAGCACCACATATTGAAGAGACTGTCTTTTCTCCATTGTATATCCTTGCCTCCTTTGTCATAGATTAGTTGACCTGGGTGCATGGGTTTACCTCTGGGCTTTCTATCTTGTTCCATTGATCTATGTTTCTGTTTTTGTGCCAGTACCATACTGTCTTGATTACTGTAGCTCTGTAGTATAGTCTGAAGTCAGGGAGTCTGATTCCTCCAGCTCCATTTTTTTCCCTCAAGACTGCTTTGGCTATTCGGGGACTTTTGTGTCTCCATACAAATTTTAAGATTTTTTGTTCTAGTTCCGTAAAAAATGCCATTGGTAATTTGATAGGGATTGCATTGAATCAGTAGATTGCTTTGGGTAGTATAGACATTTTCACAATATTGATTCTTCCAATCCAAGAATATGGTATACCTCTCCATCTGCTGGTATCATCTTTAATTTCTTACATGTGTCTTATAGTTTTCTGCATACAGGACTTTTGTCTCCCTAGGTAGGTTTATTCCTAGGTATTTTATTCTTTTTGTTGCAATGGTAAATGGGAGTGTTTCCTTAATTTCTCTTTCACATTTTTCATTGTTAATGTATAGGAAAGCAAGAGATTTCTGTGCATTAATTTTGTATCCTGCAACTTTACCAAATTCATTGATTAGCTCTAGTAGTAGTTTTCTGGTGGCATTTTTAGAGTTCTCTATGTATAGTATCATGTCATCTGCAAAAAGTGACAGTTTTACTTCTTCTTTTCCAATTTGTATTCCTTTTATTTCTTTTTCTTCTCTGATTGACGTGGCTAGGACTTCCAAACCTATGTTGAATAATAGTGGTGAGAGTGGATATCCTTGTCACGTTCCTGATCTCAGAGGAAATTCTTTTAGTTTATCACCATTGTGAATGATGTTTGCTGTAGGTTTGTCGTACATGGCCTTTATTATGTTGAGGTAGGTTCGCTCTATGCCCACTTTCTGGAGAGTTTTTATCATAAATCGGTGTTGAATTTTGTCAAAAGCTTTTTCTGCATCTATTGAGATAATCATATGGTTTTTATTCTTCAATTTGTTAATATGGTGTATCGCATTGATTGATTTGCATATATTGAGGAATCCTTGCATCCCTGGGATAAATCCCACTTGATCATGGTGTATGATCCTTTTAATGTGTTGCTGGATTCTCTTTGCTAGAATTTTGTTGAGGTTTTTTGCATCTATATTCATGAGTGATATTGATCTGTAATTTTCTTCTTTTGTAGTATCTTTTTCTGGTTTTGGTATCAGGGTGATGGTGGCCTCATAGAATGCGTTTGGGAGTGTTCCTTCCTCTGCAATTTTTTGGAAGAGTTTGAGAAGGTTGGGTGTTAGCTCTTCTCTAAATGTTTGATAGAATTCCCCTGTGAAGCCATCTGGTCCTGGACTTTTGTTTGTTGGAAGATTTTTAATCATTGTTTCAAGAATTTTAATCACTGTTTGTGATTGGGCTGTTCATATTTTCTATTTCTTCCTGGTTCAGTCTTGGAAGGTTATGGCTTTCTAAGAATTTGTCCATTTCTTCCAGGTTGTCCATTTTATTGGCATAGAGTTGCTTGTAGTAGTCTCTTAGGATGCTTTGTATTTCTGCGGTGTCTGTTGTAACTTCTCCTTTTTCCTTGCTTATTTTATTGATTTGGGTCCTCTCCCTCTTTTTCTTGATGAGTCTGGTTAATGGTTGATCAATTTTGTTTATCTTTTCAAAGAACCAGCTTTTAGTTTTTTTATCTTTGTTATTTTTTTCTTTGTTTCTATTTCATTTATTTCTGCTCTGATCTTTATGATTTCTTTCCTTCTACTAACTTTGGCTTTTGTTTGTTCTTCTTTCTCTAGTTCCTTTAGGTGTAAGGTTAGATTGTTTATTTGAGATTTTTCTTGTTTCTCAAGGTAGGCTTGTATAGCTATAGACTTCCCTCTTAGAACTGCTTTTGCTGCATCTCATAGGTTTTGGATCATCGCGTTTTCATTGTCATTTGTCTCTAGGTATTTTTTGATATCCTTTTTGATTTCTTCAGTGATCTCTTGGTTGTTTAGTAACACATTGTGTAGCCTCCATGTGTTCGTGTTTTTTACGTTTTTTCCCCTGTAATTGATTTCTAATCTCATAGCGTTGTGGTCAGAAAAGATGCTTGATATGATGTCAATTTTCTTAAATTTACTGAGGCTTGATTTGTGACCCAAGATGTGATCTATCCTGGAGAATGTTCCATGCACACTTGAGGAGAACGTGTAATCTGCTGTTTTTGGATGGAATGTCCTATAAACATCAATTATATCTATCTGGTCTTGTGTCATTTAAAGCGTCTCTTTCCTTATTCATTTTCATTTTGGATGATCTGTCCATTGGTGTAAGTGAGGTGTTAACATCCCCCACTGTTATTGTGTTACTGTTGATTTCCTCTTTCATAGCTGTTAGCAGTTGCCTTATGTATTGAGGTGCTCTTATATTGGGTGCATATATATTTATAATTGTTTTATCTTCTTCTTGGATTGATCCCTTGATCATTATGTAGTGTCCTTCCTTGTCTCTTGTAGCATTTTTTTATTTTAAAGTCTATTTTATCTGATATGAGTATAGCTACTCCAGCTTTCTTTTGATTTCCATTTGCATGGAATATCTTTTTCTATCCCCTCACACTCAGTCTGTATGTGTCCCTAGGTCTGAAATGGGTCTCTTGTAGATAGCATATATATGGGTCTTGTTTTTGTATCCATTCAGCAAGCCTGTGTCTTTTGGTTGGAGCATTTAATCCATTCACGTTTAAGGTAATTATTGATATGTGTGCTCTTATGACCGTTTTCTTAATTGTTTTGGGTTTGTTTTTGTAGGTCCCTTCTTCTGTTGTGTTTCCCACTTAGAAAAGTTCCTTTAGCATTTGTTGTAGAGCTGGTTTGGTGGCGGTGAATTCTCTTAGCTTTTGTGTGTCTGTAAAGCTTTTGATTTCTCCATCAAATCTGAATGTGATCCTTGCCGGCTAGAGTAATCTTGCTTGTAGGTTTTTCCCTTTCATCACTTGAAGTATATCATGCCACTCCCTTCTGGCTTGTACAGTTTCTGCTGAGAAATCAGCTGTTAACCTTACGGGAGTTCCCTTGTATGTTATTTGTTGTTTTTCCCTCGCTGCTTTCAATACTTTTTCTTTGTCTTTAAGTTTTGCCAGTTTGATTATTATGTGTTTCGGTGTGTTTCTCCTCTATGGAACTCTGTGCTTCCTGGACTTGGGTGGCTATTTCCTTTCCCATGTTAGGGAAGTTTTCGACTATAATCTCTTCACATATTTTCTCCAGTCCTTTCTCTCTCTCTTCTCCTTCTGGGACCCCTATAATGCGAATGCCGTTGCATTTAATGTTGTCCCAGAGGTCTCTTAGGCTGTCTTCATTTCTTTTCATTCTTTTTTCTTTATTCTGTTCCGCAGCAGTGAATTCCACCATTCTGGCTTCCAGGTCACTTTTCCATTCTTCTGCATCAGTTATTCTGCTATTGATTTCTTCTGGTGTAGTTTTCATTTCAGTTATTGTATTGTTTATCTCTGTTTGTTTGCTCTTTAATTCTTCTAGGTCTTTGTTAAACATTTCTTGCATGTTCTCGATCTTTGCCTCCATTCTTTTTCCGAGGTCCTGGATCATCTTCACTATCATTATTCTGAATTCTTTTTCTGGAAGTTTGCCTATGTCCACTTCATTTAGTTTTTCTGGGGTTTTATCTTTTTCCTTCATCTGGTACATAGCCCTCTGACTTTTCATCTGGTCTATCCTTCTGTGAATGTGGTTTTTGTTCCACAGGCTGCAGGATTGTAGTTCTTCTTAGTATTTCATTAAAAAAAAGTAGCAATCAAACTATCTTGCATCTCACCCCTTAGTCTTTTTTTTTTTTAAATTAATTAATTTATTTTTGGCTGTGTTGGGTCTTCTTTGCTGCATGCGGGCTTTCTCCAGTTGTGGTGAGCAGGGGCTGCTCTTTGTGTCAGTGAGTGGGCTTCTCATTGCAGTGGCTTCTCTTGTTGCAGAGCACAGGCTCTAGGTGTGTGGGCTTCAGCAGTTGTGGTACGTGGGCTCAGTAGTTGTGTCGCATGGGCTTAGTTGCTCCACAGCATGTGGGTTCTTCCCGGACCAGGGCTCCATCCCATGTCCCCTGCATTGGCAGGCGGATTCTTTACCACTGTGCCACCAGGGAACACGTACTTAAGATTGCTATAGATACCAGTTGTAGGCATCTATATATCTCAAAGTCATAACACTTCAAGAATTGAAGCAGTCAAGTGCCTCTGAATATGGGTGAGAAAACAATCCAAGAAGTTAAATAGTTTGCTCAAGATCACTAGTTAGAATGTGATAAAACTGTTTCTTGAGTTGAGGTACCTGGTGTTTTTGTGGGGTGGGAGGAGAAAGAGGGAAAGGTATGGTGGTCAGTTCATGCAGATTGCAAAAACAGAGTTCTGAGGAGAAGTTTGGTAAGAGCAGGAGGATTTATCACCACTGTCCTCTACCCAGAGTGCTTCCCCCTACCCCGTTCTCTGCTTTCTTATCTTTCAGAAGTCCTTCTTTTCTTCTGGTTCCTAATGGTCAAAACATGTTCCATGTAGGTTAAAAAGATACACATCAAACCACTAAGCTGTTTATCTTGGAGAAGGGCAATACATTTTGAGGAAAGCATAATGTGAATGTGTGAAATTCTTCCATGAGTTAATATTTATGTAGAACTTTTGTAATTAACAAAAAGAAAAAAAGAAACGTAAATTGGTATCATTTGATTTAAATGAATATGAAAACAGGAAAATGTAATTTTTATATTTATCTTCTCAAGAGCACAAACATCTGTCAACCACATGCAGTGATTATTTTGATATCACAGGAGGCTGGCACAAAGTATAGAGCTCATATTTTTTAGGCAGGCAAATACCTTCAGAAATCATCTAGAAGAAACACCTCTGTTTGCAGGCAAGAGGGGTTCAGGAGGGTTTGCCCATTTGCCCAAGGTCACGATAGACCCTTGTAGGTCTAGAACTAGAAGTCTTCTGACTCCTGAGCCTTTGCTCCCCATCATAATTTACAATTTGAGAACCAATTTTTTTTTTGTAGCAATGCATCTTCAGATAGCTTGGAGTAGTTGGTGTTGGGCCAAGAGCCTGCCTATACAGGTTTTCACCAGCATTTACTCTTGAAGCCAGATGCATCAGTGCCTTTCAGTTAGAGTTGCTGATGAATATGAACAAGAAGTTAACTGACCCATCTTGCTTGGTCTCAGTGCACAGTCCTGCATCACCACCACCTTCAAAGTCTGCACCTCCACCTCCAGGAACAACTCAGACCATCAAATCAACAACCAAACGTTCACCCAAATCATCAAGCAAGAAGACTAAGAAAGTTATAGAATCAGAGGAAATAACAGAAGGTAGGAAGATGACAGATGTAAAAAAAGGAGGTTTCTGAGATGAAATAACCTGTAGGTGGACTTTTATAAGACTCCTCATAGTACAGGGTGATCTTCTGAGTCATTAAAGGCTCATCACACTGCCTGTTTTAGGGCAGAGTTTAAGCCAAAGTATAAATGCTCAGTTATTCATTTTCCTTATTTACCAAACTCAGTATGGGACTAGGTTAAAATAATCAGAAGAAACAAGTCTTACTGTTTAAAAAGAAACAAAAAAAAAGCCATGATTTTGTTTGCAGAACAATTTGATTCTGTAAGATATGGGGAAGTTGAGAGAAAGTTATATAGTTATACCGCTAGTTATCTGTGACAAGCTCAGGTGCCTTGCTTTTAACTGACATTTACAAGAGCTGTTGCTCATAGTACTGATAAAACAAAAGCAGAACACAGACATTTGTAGATCAATAAATAGCATTTTTTGTTGTATTTGAACTGGCAGTTCTTTTTTGCTTTAAATCACAGTTGGTGTGATCAACTTTTTATTTATAGAACATTCTGTTTCTGAAAATCAAGTCTTCCTCCTCCTCTTCCTCAACTTTTCGGAAAATCAAGTTTTCCAAAAATTCAGCTGCTAATAGAGTTAAAGAAGAAACCCAAAGGTTTGAGCATTGATAAAGATCAGTGACTATATCAATGCCATGTTAACAATAATGACCTAAAAGTAAGGCGTGTGGGTAGAATGATTTGAGGACATTTCAATATTTGGGGGGGTATGTAACTTCATAAAAATTACTTTAGAAGATACCAGTGAAAATTTCCTATAGGAAATTAGTGCCAAGCAGCTAGGAAACCACTCTATAAAGCAAAGGAAGAAGATACTATAGAAGCAACTGTAGAACCACAGGATGGCACCAGAGATGACTATTAAGTTTTCTATTTCAAGTCCTGTCTACCTGATATCATCGCTTTCTTCTCTTTCCTCTATCTTGTCTTTTCATTTCTCCTTCCCCAGATTTATTTTATTTAACTTTTATATACTTCCTTAAGTGTTTTAAAATGCTAATCCATTAAATTCTCATACCTTTCTGAGAAAGGCAATATTATTATCCACATTTTACAGATCCTCTTTATTATTTTCCTAATAAATTATCTGTCATATCTGGCTAATTTTTCTGTAGTAGAGAAACTACAGAATTTGCTATTACCTCCTAAAAAGAGATTCCCTTTGTTCTGCTTTTTTATTATTTCCTGGATTTCTAAAGTACATTCTCATTCTCCAGGAAATACTGGATTTTGGATACTGGAGTTTTGAAGAACTCATTTCCTGGGTGGTTATTTCCCTGAAGCCTTCTTTCCAGCTGAATAGCCAGATATTTAATCTTTGAGTTATCCAGAAAGTCTTGCACACAATAGAAGTGTTTGCTAAACGGAGCTCATCTCAGTGATGTGCCTCTTGGGCTCTGTATGTCACCTATGGGGTAGCTGCTAGGGGAAATCCTGTTAAACAGGGTCCTTTTGCTGCCATGGCATCCTAATCTCCTCTCTGTATCCCGAGACTGCTGAGTTTATCCAGGTAGAGGAAAGAAAGCAGTTAAAAGCCATGTGCACAGAAACAGGCCTAAGCAGGAACCATGGGGGTGACTGGAACAGATTCCTTGGATGTAGTTATAGAGGCCTCTGAGGGAATTGGTGCAGTGAGTCTAAAAGATGTTGGAACTAGGTTTCCAGTAGGAAGGAAGTGGCACCAAGCAATAAGGAATAAGAAGAGTTGAGAAAGTGACAGGCAAAGAACACTGACATAAAGAGTAGAATTAGTGTTATTGATCATATTGATCATTTCAAAGTTGCCACTTGCTTCCATATATTCTATTGAGTTTTACTTGTGTTTTTCACCCCTTATCCCATTCATTCCCTAAAATAGCCCAATAAGATAGGTTGAGCATTTATCATTTTACAGTAAATTAACAGACATGTTAGAAATTAGCAATTTGCCTAGAGACAACATAGCTAGTCAGTGATAAGGATGGCATCTTTATGTCAGTATTAAAGAAAAAAAACTATACAAAAATAAAAGACGTATATTTTTTTCACTAGCAAAAGAAAACAAGAAGAAAAGAACCCCTAAAACGAAACCTACCCCAGAACCACCAGTAATAGATGAAGCTGGAAGTGGACCGGACAATGGTGATTTCAAGCTCACCCCAACTCCTAACATTCCCACCACTCAACGTAATAAATTTACCACAACTCCCAAGATTACAATAGTAAAACCAATACTTTCTAAACCCAGTATTCCACCTAATTCTGACACAACTAAAGAGACGCCTTTGACAGCCAATAAGGAGACAACAGATGAAACTAAAGAGACTTCTACAACAAATAAACAGACTTCAACTACTGCAAAAGAGAAGACTACTTCAGCTAAAGAGACACAAAATGCAGAGAAAACATCTACTAAAGACTTTGCACCCACATCTGAAGTTCCTGCTACATCTACACTCAAAGCTGAAACTATAAGCAAATCCCCTGCTCTCACCTCTCCCAAAGAGCCAGATCCCACCACCAAGGAATCTACACCTACCACCACCAAGGAGCCAGCTCCCACCACCAAGGAATCTACACCCACCACCACCAAGGAGCCCGCTCCCACCACCAAGGAGCCAGCTCCCACCACCAAGGAATCTACACCCACCACCACCAAGGAGCCAGCTCCCACCACCAAGGCATCTACACCCACCACCACCAAGAAGCCCGCTCCCACCACCAAGGCATCTACACCCACCACCACCAAGGAACCAGCTCCCACCACCAAGGAATCTACACCCACCACCACCAAAGAGCCAGCTCCCACCACCCCCAGGGAGCCAGCTCCCACCACCAAGGAATCTACACCCATCACCACGAAAGAGCCAGCTCCCACCACCACCAAGGAGCAAGCTCCCACCACCCCCAAAGAGCTAGCTCCCACCACCAAGGAATCTACACCCATCACCACCAAAGAGCCAGCTCCCACCACCACCAAGGTGCCTGCTCCCACCACCACCAAGGAGCAAGCTCCCACCACCAAGGAATCTACACCCATCACCACCAAAGAGCCAGCTCCCACCACCACCAAGGTGCCTGCTCCCACCACCCCCAAGGAGCCAGCTTCTGCCACCCCCAAGGAATCTACTCCAAGTTCTCCTAATACACCTGCTCCAACCACCTCAGAGGCCTCTCCTTCAACTATCACCATGGAGCCTCCCACTACTCCTAAGGGCCCTGTTGAATCAACTCCTGAGTTTCCTGTAGAACCCACACCAAAGACTCTTGAAAACAGTCCCAAGGAGCCTGCTGTACCTACAACCAAGGCTCCTAAAGTGACCAAACCTGAAATGACTACAACAGCTAAAGACAAGGCCACAGAACAAGACACAACTGATACCATGGCATCATCCAAAATTACTCTTAAAGCAACAACTCTTGCACCCAAAGTAATGACAGCAACAAAAAAGACAACTGAAGAGACTACAAGCAAACCTGAACCAACAACAGCTATACCAAAAGGTACAGCTACTAACGCTCAAGTGACAACTCCTAAACCCCAAAAACCAACCAAAGCACCCAAAAAGCTCACTTGTACCAAAAAGACAAAAACACCTAAAGTGAGAAAACCGAAGACTACACCAACTCCCCCAAAGATGACATCAGCAATGCCTAAATCAAACCCTACCTCTTTAGCAGAAGCCAAGCTCCAAACCACCACCAGCCCTAACCAAACTCCCAACTCAGAAATAATCGAAGTAAATCCAAAGAATGAAGATGCAGATGCTACTGAAGGAGAAAAACCTCAGATGATGATTCCTAGGCCCCCTGTGTTAACTCCTATAGTTATTCCAGGCACTGATTTCATAGGGAGAGGACCCAGTCAAGGCATTGGCATCAACCCCGTGTTTTCAGGTAATATGAATCAGTTACTTTCATGTTTAAAATTGACAATGTTAACTTAAATCTTTCTGAACCAGGATGCCCTGATTTAGTATTATTCTATTGATTATTTAGAACCCTGAACTTGTGAAGTTTACATCTTCTCTACAGGTAAGCAGAGGGGTAATCACAGTAAGTTTATTTTGTTATTTGGAAAATCAAGTAATAACCTAGGATTGCAAAAATCTGCAATATTGTTTTCCAAACCAATTCCACAGGGCAATCAGAATTGAGAAACAGAATTTCACGTTGAGATCGAATATCCAATACTTGTCTAATTTAGAAGATCAGGTACCCTTACCCATTCCAGTTCATAATTTATTTTTATATAACACTTTTGAATAATATCACCTTTAAGTAAAACAACTATGAAATATATCACTTTTTCACCTCTGAAATACATGTACCTCAAATTATACTCTTCAAGAGCTTAGGAAAGGGTGAACAGAGGAAATAGAACCCAGTGGGTTCTATTTTGAAAAGAATGGAACACTTTTCTCATTTTTATATTGGCTTAATTTGTGTTAATTTGTTTTAGATGAGACTAATTTATGCAACGGTAAGCCGGTAGATGGACTGACTACTTTGCGCAATGGGACATTAGTTGCATTTCGAGGTGAGTTTTGCACACATTTCTTTTTCTGCCCCTTGTTTTTTTCTTGGTGCTTATGAGAGCAAGAGTCATGGGAGAGTACAAGTTTGGGCTGAGCTTCCTGGAGGGAAACCTGATTGATGAACTTACCTCACACAGTATTATAAGGACCTGAGGGTAAATACCAAAATATTGGATTAACAAAACTGGACATAGTAAAGTAACAAACAAAATAAAGTTATTTAATTATAACTCCTTAATGCTAACAGGTAAAGAAAATGAGAGATAAGTCATTTTCTGTAAATCACAAAGCCAGAAGGCTCTTCCTAGAGAAGCTGGGAAACTAAAATATTTTAAGTTATGCTAAATTTCAGACTTGAGAAATATCTACTCTCAGAAATGTTCAAATACTACCTTCTGTATTAGTACTAAAAATTCTGACTAAACATCATAGAATGCTTGTTAACACATTCAATCTGCTTCTTTATGATAAACTGTTTTTAAAAGATTTCATTTTGATTTCTTCTGGGATTCAGTTTGTAGGCTGATCATCACTTTCAATTTTAGGTCATTATTTCTGGATGCTAAATGCATTCAGTCCACCATCTCCACCTCGTAGAATTACTGAAGTTTGGGGCATTCCCTCCCCCATTGATACTGTTTTTACTAGATGCAACTGTGAAGGAAAAACTTTCTTCTTTAAGGTAAGAAAAATATCTTTGTGAGAGAAATCAGCAAATAGTTATTCTTTATTATGACAATTTAACCTCCACCTCAGAAGGGTCTCCATATTTTAATAAACTATCATTAAAATTTAATAAATAGTTAACACTCAATTTGGTAACATTGTCAACTTATTCAAATACTTAACTAAGTTAAAACTTTCTCCCTATACTTAAATCTAAGAATGAGTTCCTAACCTTTTTTTTCCTTTTTAACCTTTTAAAAAAGCTGTTCACATCATTTCCTCTTTTTAATTACCAGGATTCTCAGTACTGGCGTTTCACCAATGATATAAAAGATGCAGGGTATCCCAAACTAATTTCCAAAGGATTTGGAGGACTAAATGGAAAAATAGTGGCAGCTCTCACAATAGCTAAATACAAGAACAGACCTGAATCTGTGTATTTTTTCAAGAGAGGTATGTGTTACATAATTGAAAAAATTAAAAAAACTTTTAAGGAGTGATCTGCCAGGAAAATTTTATTCAATATTTCCATTTATTATAGGGTTTACTGTCAAAAGATATCTTTAATGGCTAGAATCAAGTATTTTCAATTAAAAAATAAAAAGGGCAGTAAGAAGTATTTAGCTCTCTCAACATGCAAATCACAACTTCATGAGTTTTCAGGACATTGATATAAAGAATGTCATTTATTTTCAAAGTTAAATATATAACTATGCAATTTGTTGGCTTTATTCACAAGTACTTCGAGATTTAGTAATTATTTTTATAATACCTTGACTAATAACCATTATTAATGTCTGGACATACTTTATGAAAAACATTGTTTCCTCTACCTTGTAAAAGCTCTTTTCCATCTCTTTGGGGAATTAAAATTAATTTTCATATTGTACATGATTTTCTAATTCATCATAGGTGGCAGCATTCAGCAGTATACTTATAAACAGGAACCCACCCAAAAGTGTACTAGAAGAAAGCTTGCTATAAGTTATCCAGTGTATGGAGAAACGACACAGATTAGGACACGTCGATTTGAACGTGCTATAGAGCCTTCTCAAACACACACCATCAGAATTCACTATTCACCCATCAGAGTCACTTATCAAGAGAAAGGTAATATTTTTTACTGTGTTAAAAATTCTTACACATGAAGTAGATGTAATAGTTTCTTACAGAGTATGGCTTATTAAATATAAATACTGACCATATAACCCTAATACTTAGTATTATTCTAATAATAATAAATTGATGCAAAACATCAATTTGCTTCAATGAATGACCAAAGATCAATACTTTTTTCTTTGTGGCTAAGAAAGGCAATTTATTCAGGCTTGTTAATTATAATACCATTAACCAAGAACATTAAATCCAAATCTGTAATCCTTAAAACAGTCCTAAAAGGTAGATATTTGTACCATATCAGAGATAGCAAAAGCTGAGGCATTGAAGTTAACTCACCCAAGGTAACAGAGCTACTGAGTGACCAAACTGGGACTAAAACCCAGGTCTGTTTGACTCGAACAGCTGCTTTTTCCAATACAGTACATTGCCTTTCAATCTGATACCTTTAAAGTGTCATCTGCAGGTTTCCTCCATAATGAAGTTAAAGTGAGTACACTGTGGAGAGGACTTCCAAATGTGGTTACTTCAGCTATATCACTGCCCAACATCAGAAAACCTGATGGCTACGATTACTATGCCTTTTCTAAAGGTAAGTTATTAAGTAAAATCTTAATAGCTTTCTGAAGATGGTATCTAATCTCTGAAACATGAATAAATTCAAAGCAAAAACAAGTGTTCAATGGTGACTGAAGGTGAGAAATTAAATTACATCACTTATTCTAATTATTCTGAAGAGAAAGTTTAGATTTTTGCTTTACTTTCAATTAAATTGAATGGATTGCAATTCATTTCTGCCCTATCATTCATGAGATTAAAGCCTATTACGAAGAAACATCCAATTAATTGAGTAAAACCGCTACTGAAAACAATATTTTACTTCTATTATCTGTGGCATTTAACAGAGGTCTTGTTTGCCACGAAGCTGTACTGATTTACATCATTACACAGTCTGTAAGATCAGAAAGAAGTTGCTGAGAAACTAATTTTATTAACAAAATTATATTACCTGGGATATTTTTCCTTGAAAAATCCATAAAAATATAAGTTCTTCTGCCTATATAAATGTCATCAGAATGTATTTTTTTAAAGAATAAACCCCCCCAAAAAGAATAAAACCCAAATGAATTATTTTTTAAACTAACTCGGTTTTCTCAAATTCTTACTTTGAAAAAGCAGAGTTAAACCTAATTTTATTGAAAGATGGTGAAAGGTCAGTCAAGGCAATTGTTTTTCTCTTTGTCAGAAAGTTCAAATTAATTAATACATTTCTGATATTAAAATGATAAATACTGTCTTTGAGTATAATAATAAATATAAACTATTTTTAAGTTCAAGTGTTTTGTTTCTTTTTAATTGAAAAAGTGACTTCTCTTCTGTTTAGATCAATACTATAACATCGATGTGCCAACTAGAACAGCAAGAGGCATTACTACTCGTTCTGGACAGACCTTATCTAATGTCTGGTACAACTGTCCTTAGACTGATGGGCAAAGGAAGAATCGACTAACTAAAATGAAGAAAAGAATGATAAATTTTGACACTGAAACACATTTTATTAATAAAGAATGTTGATATAAGCATACCAATTTAAATACAAAAATGTTTTTCAACTCGACAATCATTACACTAAAACAGATTTGACTAGCTTATTCACAGTTATAGTTTATAGAACACTTAATTAATATTTCCTCTATTTATTCCTCCTCTCCCTCCCATTGCATGGCTCATACCTATAAGAGAGAAAAAGAATTAAACTGAATGCATCTTTTAAAAAGTTAGCTCAAAACTAGAGTATTCACTTACCCTAGTTCATTATAAAAATTTTCAAGATCAAGTGTGCAGGCATGTAGACAAAAAGCTGTTAGATATGTCACATCTTCAATGGAACTTACAACAATCAGATTAATGTTTTATTACATGAATGCAATCTCTAACAGTTACATTGGAAAACAGAGATATTGAAGTTTTACATTTCTTTTACTAGCTAAACAAGTCACAAAGCTTTATTCTGCTGTATAAAAAGTATAACAACAATAGGCAGAGATGTAACAAGTAGTTACATCTACATAGCACTATAACAGTTTAGCTTTTCAGATTATACCATGAATTTAAGGAAGAAATGAATAAAAATAAAATGTAAGCACATATTCATGATATACCTATGGTATACAAACTTGTCTGCAAGATGTTTACAGATTAGTAAACATCATATGCTCAATGTATACTTATTTAATCAACCCTTGGAACGTTTTAAAAAACTAGATACATATTGGAGGCTTAAGGATTAGAAAACTCATTCCATTTATTACTATCCTACATCCTATCACGTGATCAATATGTTAGAAATTTACCTCTCTGTCTGTTAAACTGACGACCACGGACACCTTGTCTCAATGTTGTCTGAAGTCTTACTCGTCTGAAAGGCTTTGGCTGACTACTGCTGGTATCTAAGAAAAGCATTAATATACAAGAAAGCAAGTTAATAAACAAGAAAGCAGTTATAGTGACAAAAACTAATTACTAAATGAATGCATGGATAAAATGCAGAGGTGCCCATTGCTTTCAATATTTAAATGTTGTTTTTTTAACAAGGGACATTTAACAAGCAGAAAAGGTAAAAAGTTAAGAAAAAAGTTCTTTTTGACTTTTTTCATTCATTCACTCTACTAATTTAATAATAAATATGTACTTGGTGCCTATCCATTTATCAGACACTGTGCTAGGGGTTGGGGAATACAATGGGAAACAAAATACCACATCCCTCAGGAAACAACAGTCCATTACAATATAACATGAGTCATATCTGACTCTTCTCTTTTCCAGATGTCCCCAATCCAATCATTAGAAAATCTTGCAAGCTCTAATTTATTTTTATTTATTTATTTTGCGGTACGCGGGCCTCTCACTGTTGTGGCCTCTCCCGTTGCGCAGCACAGGCTCCGGATGCGCAGGCTCAGCGGCCATGGCTCACGGGCCTAGCCACTCCGCGGCATATGGGATCTTCCTGGACCAGGGCACGAACCCATGTCCCCTGCATCGGCAAGCAGATTCTCAACCACTGCGCCACCAGGGAAGCCCGCAAGCTCTAATTTAAATATATATCCCAAATCTGACTACTTCTCACGACCTTGACTCTACCATCCTGTCTAAAACATCATTTTTACCTTGAATTATTGCAATATCCTCCAAACTTTCTTTTTGTTTGTCCATTACTCACTTTCAGTCTCTTCTCTACACAGCAGCAAAACTGATACTGTTAAGTCTTTAAAGCAGATCATGTTACCACTCTGTTTGAAGCCCTCCAAAAACCTGCTACATCCATGAAAGCCAAAGAAATTCCAATGGTCTCCTAGATCTTTCCTCCCCCACCCTGTTACCTCCTGCTAGTCTCTCTCTGTCCTTACTGTGCTCCAGCCACAAAGGCCTCCTTGCTGACCCTGAACACATCACACCGCTGCCTTATGGACTTTGCATCTATTTCTCTCATCCTGGAACACCTTCCCCTGAATAGCTGCACAGCTTTGCTCCCTTACCTCTTTCAGGTCTTTCCTTAAATACCATTTTCTTAGTAATGTTTTTGTGAAATTGCCTGGCACTCGGTGGGCACTTAAGTATTTGGGGACCAAATGGATAATTGCTTAGATGGGGAGGTTTAGTATTTTATGTTGTCAAATAAATTTAAGAACACCCTAATTTCATATTATACTGTAAAAGGGAACAAGAACCATATTTTCTTATGCAAGCTCTGATAAGATATAGCTAGTACCAATTCTCCTGCTGAGGAAAGACAATTCTTATGGGACATCAGGATATAACTGGAGGCACAGAACTTCAGTTATTGTATTGTATTATTAATAATATTACTGTTTTACTAGTAACTATGACAGCTACAATTTTTGGGGGCTTTCTTACTGTGTGTAAAGCATTGAGATATAATTTACATACATTATTTTAAATCTTGACTGCAAGATGAGCTATGAATGCCCATATTTCACAATGAAATGAGCAGAGATTTAAAGTTACTAGCTGTTAAAAGGCAGATACAGGATCTGAACCTGGGGATGTTGGCTATAGGTTGATGTGTCACAGAAAAGCGTCTAAAAGGGAGAATATATCTTGAGATAGGAAAGTTCCATGATTGAAAAAAGTAGTAACTGAGCAGGTCTTCCATAAAACCTGAAGGTTCTACGACAGAGTTTGAGGATTACTGCTATAAACCATTTAAAATGAAAACAATCAGAGAGGATGACTGAGTATGTATTTCTTCAATAATAAAAGTAATTCCCTACCTAAAAACTTTGAGATAGATAAGCTAGTGTAGTATACTGTTTAAGAGTGGAGTCTCTGGAGTCGAACTTCTTGAGTTTGCATCCTGGCTTGCCCATTATTTACTCACTATGTGACTTGGAAGGAATTTTTCAACCTTTTGTGACTCAGTTTCCATTACTATGAAATGGGTATGCGTGCTTACCATGTTGGGTTGGTGTGAGAATTAAGCGAGTAAATATAGGTAAAGGGCTTAGAATACTGTCTGACATACAGTAAGTGCTCAATGAATGTTAATTAATTTTTAAAAGGTCCTGCAGAATTAATTTTTATTGCAAGAAAGATACATAAAATAGCCCTTTTCAAAGTTAACTTCAAAAACATGAAAAACCAAACTTTAAAACTATTTATATCAGTAAATTTCAATTTTTTTTTTTTTTTTGAAGCAACAGGCCTCCCAACCCTCAACCCTCCATACCAAATCTCATGTAGAACCTAATATGCAGAAGAAATAAAAAAGGAGCTGCTCTGGTTTAAACACAGGCAGGAGGCCTGGAGTACTACTCCTTAGCTTCTCTCCTAATAACCCACCCCTCACAACCCCTATAGCACCTCTAATGTAACCAATTCCCATTAATATAAGCCAAGTTCCTTTTAATAAAATAAAATTTCTCTTTTAAATGAAGCATTTTAAAAGTCAAGGAAAAAAGAATTATCAATTTTAACTAACAGAGCAGGATCTTTTGCAAACAAGTTTGATGTATAAAAGCTGTACTGTAGTCAAGAGCAGGAACTTACCTACAGAAGAACTGGAAGGAGGGTCCTGGCTGGTGGAAGGAAGATCTGACTCATCAGATGCCTGAACAGGCTCTTCCTCCTGCTGGCTATCAATTTCGAGGCCTGCTTCTGAACTAATACTAAGAAAGGAAAACAAAAATTGATTAGAAAATACAAAACTGATCCTAGAATGTATCCTAAATTTTTCCCAAACTTTATTTTTCGATAGTCTACCATTTAAATAACCCAGAGCTCCCCTCCAACTCAAAACTGCAGTCTCTGATATTGGTAACCATACATTTTTTTTAAAAGGCAGGGGAAAAGAGAGCTCAAGCTCCGTTTTCCTCACTCCTTTTCTCACTAGGACATGTTTCAATTTTAATTTTTGCTTTTTCCTCTCTTTTGCTGCTGTTGTTTTTTCTTTTTGACAAAAGATGTTCACATTCTTGATATTCACAACAGATATATTATCCAGATTTTGATACATCACAAAACAACTTTCTAGGAAAGCAGAGTACTAAAATAATTCACAACGGTTACAACTATTAGTAATATACCACTATTTCACCATGGGCTCTAGCCTAGATGAGACAGGCTAGGGTAGGTGAATTCCTGGCTCAAAGCTATAACTCCATTTTTCTCTCTCTCTCTACCATTCAAGAAAGTACATCAAAAAGCAAGTGAGGGAGATAAGAGTACAAGAATAACTTGAATCTGTTCCAGTTTTTATCGTCTGCAAACTTTAGTACACTTATTAATAACAATGTACCTGAAAGATAACTCTCATGACTCCGCTAAAGTTGAGAAGAACTGGTGAAGTGCAGCCTACGCAAGTTATTTTAATGTTCAGAGTCTGAGCTTTCTCATTTGTAAAACGGAGATAATACTTTGCAGAGACACTGTGTGGTTTAGAAATGACATATATAAAGGGACCTGCATACATGGTATGGAATTAAAGGCAGCTAGTATTTTCAGCAGGATCTGTAACTTTCCCCAAATTAAGCAGCACTGTGTTAGAGGCATAATAATAGACCTGCCTTTTTTCTTATATACTAGAGTTGGCCTGTAATTACACTAAGAAAATGTTGCTAAATAAAACAAAACCTCTGAGCTCTACCTAGGAAATCTGGGTTCTACTTATAGCTATGCTTCTGACTATGAAGCAGTCCAACTTTTTTTATTTTATGAAGAATCAGGTTCCACCTTGAAAGTTAAACTTCTCCAAAACCACTGTCCAATGGTTCTTTCCATTAAATTACTCCATCT
Organism: Aethalodelphis obliquidens; assembly: GCF_003676395.1. Lineage (NCBI taxonomy): Eukaryota > Metazoa > Chordata > Mammalia > Artiodactyla > Delphinidae > Aethalodelphis > Aethalodelphis obliquidens. The sequence goes on along the minus strand of NW_020837992.1, from coordinate 12,271,323 downwards.
CCTTTGGTTTAAAAAAGCCCAGATGATTTGTTATGAAATACTTCTTTTGTTAAACTTTGTTTATAACTGATGTGCTAAAAACAGTCAGGTCTTGAAGATTTCTGATTTTTAACAAGTTAGTGTTTCAGACCAAGTTCTAAATGCACGTAAATAAAAAATAGGTGAGGTTTGCTTGAGAGCCCACTACTAAATGGAAAATTGAGTCATTTCCTAATATTTCCTAATTTTCACAGAAAGCCTTCTTTCTTGGGGAAAAGTTCAAGCAGCGATATTAATGGAAGGGTGATTCTAAAGAATACTTTGTTCTAGAATGCATCATGCAATTTTCAAGGAGAGAACCTTTTAAAAAATTATTTGTCTTCTGTAATAACAATGTCTTAAGTCTTAAAATATGATATTTTGTGCAAATATTAGTTTTCCAAAATATATGGCTTAGTTTACTTTTGTAACAGGATGCTATTGAAAACACAGCTCAAGAGACTGTTGCTTCCTGGCTTAAAAAAAAATATGTAAAAGTCTGACAAGTTTAAGCAAGCAAAAATTACACGGTAAACATTTACCCTTCAGATTCTGCCTCCACAAATACTTCATCTCCATCATCACCTGTTGCTGTTTCATTTGTTGTGGATAAAGTGCCAGTGGATGTTGTCACCATTGGAACAGACTGAGAAGCATGCTCTGAAGCATCAGAGGTGGTACTCTCAGTAAATACAGTCACTTGAAAAAAATGAAAGACCAGAAAAGCAATGAAAACTTTAACAACTTTGTGGTTTCTCTAATTTTTAGCTAGAAGATATATCACAGGTTTCCATTTTACCATTATAACACATAATCTATTGATCTGCCTTTGATACCTACCCGGGGCTGCTACTTGCAGAGGAGTAGTGGGAACACTTCGGCCACCTGACTCCTCTTCGTGAGCTAGGAAGAGGGGTGTTTCATACATTCCCAAACCTAAAGACAATTCTGAATATTAATGATTGAAAGAACAAAATATTGTCAATATCCCAGACATCTAAAAGAAAAAAACTAATCAGTGGAGACACACAAATTTGTTGGAGCCCACAATTAGCCCATCAAGCAAAAAACCCCTCAAAAATGTAAATACAATTTAAATGTTTCCTTTAAGCTCCCTAACACTAATTTAAGTAACCCTAAATAAAAAACAGCTAAAATGCTCTTATAAGTTTTGTACAAGCTAACTTTACTGAGTGCCCAACTATGAACTAGGTACTGTGTTTGAATCTACTCTACACCAAAACAGCAAGGTATTATTAGTCTCCTTTTCGCTAAAGAAACTGAATTTCAAAGAGATTAATTAACTTTCCCAAAGTTACTAGTAAACTGGTAGCATTCCAATTTAAGCCTAGATCTGACTTCCAAGTCTTGGAAGTGTCCTATAATAAAGCCACATAAAATTGTGAATTCCTCTGAAGTCAACTCACAATTTCATATTGGTAGAGGGAAGCAGTGTTAGACCTCACATCCTAAACCACCAGGGACTAAGATGTATTGCATGACTTACACGAGGGCTGCAGATTAATCTTTGTTTTGGGCTTATTATTAAAACAGTATGCATTCCCTATTCACTTACAAAATGCCATAATTGCTTCCCAGAAATATAGCGGGTTCTATGAATGCCAACCAATGATTAAAAGGTAATTAATTCCAGAAATAGCACAATTCATGTCCAAATAACCAACTGCTATTGGTTATGTTAGGGGTCATTTTATTCCACGTTTTTTTAACATTTTATTTTTCTTATTTTTAATGTTAATGGAAAATATCTAACTAGTTTTATACACTTAACTAGGAATGTCAAATGTCAAACTAAACAAAAAATATGCTGTATTCCTTCCAACAACTTTCAAATGGCTGGTTAGTACCTAGGTATATTTATTAGCACAACAGATACTCCTGATACTATATTAAAAGCCAAAAGAGATACAAACGTAAAAGCTAGTCATTATGCCCAAAGAACTGAAAATTTTGTTGGAAAGACTAATATGTAAGGCAGTGCTTAATAAGCAGTAAATATATTATAGCTTCTTCCATAAATTAGGATAAGGTTTATTTAGATATAGACTTTTTTACATTAATATTTGCTCACTTAAAAAAAAAGCATGTCAGAACAGCTTATTATCAAAATACATGCAAATCCAGGAGAGCTAAGCTTTTATTTAGCGATTTACCTCCTTGAGAAGCAAGTTGGCCAAGATCAGAGTGACTAGAACTCGTTTGTGGCATATCTTCAGGTGGCCCAAAACGGAATCTAGGAACACCAGCAACCTGTGGGGAACTAAACAGACAAAAATTAATTTAAGATGACACTTAAAGTTACCTTGTTTAAACTGCAATGATGGAAAGACTATAGGAAGAATGAAGAATAAGCATAAACAAAGTAGGAAGAAAACAGTTTGAAAATAAAGTTGATAAAGGAATTCTCATTTATGAAAATATTTTCAAAATATCAGTTGTCAAGAATTTAGCAACAATATAAATCGTGTGATTCATATTATGTGATCTATATATACATGATTTATACATAAATAGCTTTCAGCTGTCCTGAACTACACCTCACATTTCTTGAATCTGCTAGAAATCTCTATGTAGATATATTGAAAGCAACATAAACTGAACACGAAATGTAACAAAAAAAGAATAAAGTCATGAAAAAAGTTTTGTCTCAGTTTTCAACGTTTAGTCATAGATAAATCAGGTCACCTCTCGAGCCCATTTCTTATCTGAAAGAATTCACTAGGTGGCTCCCAAGGTCTAGAAAAAAACTTTAATATTAGATGGCTAGAAATTTGTTTTCTCGCTGACCTAATAACACTACCATCCATCTTTCTGCCCATAATCCAGGATATAAAATAGCATTATCTCACTCTTTGCCCACTCCTTACCCTAACCTTTCTTGGCTAGTCAGCTACTGATGTTTATGGATTCTACCTCAGTAGTAACTCTTGAATCTATTTTCTTTTCTGTTTCACACTATTGCTTTAGTTAAGGACAGTCTCAGGTGAATTTTTAAACCTGTCTCCATAAGTTATTCTTCTACTAGAAGGACATTAAATTCTTCTGAGCTATGTGAGAATGTTGTTGATTGGCTGGCACTCAGCAGTTCTTTAGGAGTGAGTCTGTTTCTGACTGGCTGACTTTTGGAAGGATGGGGCTGACAATGATCAGTTGGCTTGTAAAATTGTGTTAGCTGAGGTGAGTTGTGGTTAACTGAGCAAATTTAAAACTGGTTTTGACGGCCATATGTTGCCACATACTACAGAAAAATCAATCATTCCCCAAGTTTGTAGAAACATTTTTATTCTATTCTTCAAGTACATCCTGTCATGCAACTGATACTTCAGCCACAATTAAACATGTGCACTTCCACGTGGAAAGTCTTTTTATTCTTTAAAAGGAGTGGTATAGCACAAGCGTTAAAATAGGTTCTAGAGCCAGACTGGTCTGAAATAAACAAACAGTCACTTCCTAGCTGTCTGACCTCTGGAAAATTTGTTAGCATCTCTGTGCTTCCTTATCTGTAAATGAAATAATAGTATCTATCTTCATAGTTATGAAGATTAAATAAACTGATTCAAGGGAATACTCAGTAAGTTTTAGGTGTTTTTTTCCAAGACTCAATTTAATGTTGTCCCCATTAAGTCCTCTCAGATTCTCTTCCCCTAAGTGTTAGAATAAATCACTCCCTCGTTTATATAAACAAAGCCTATTGCTTATGCCTCTATTCTCCTAGATTGTTTAGGTTATTATTAGTTGTGCATATGCTTAGCTTTCACAACAATATTTTCCATCATGATCACTGTAATTACTAATACCTTCACCAACATCTATAAAGCATTTATTATGTGCCTGGTGATATTATAAACATGTTAACATAAATTCATTTAATTCTCACAACTTATGAGGTAAGAACTATTGTATTATTATTCTTATTAATAAAATGAAGATACTCAGGAACAGAGAACCCAGCAACTTGACATAGCTAGTAAGCAGTACAGCTAGGTTCCAACCCAGGCATTCTAACTCTAAAGTCCATGCTCTTAACCATTGTTATACTGCCTTTAAATTTCAAATTCCTGATGGAAGCAACTGTACTTCATTCACCTCTATGTGATTTTCCCCAACACTACACCCTCAACCCTCCTACCCTCAACTGCTTAGTACATAGCATAGGACTTAACAAATAATGAATCAATCAAATGTAATCAAGTTAACAGGGAAACAGGAAGAATTTGATTAGTCACAAAGTATGTTTCCCTCTCACTGACTTACTGAATTGCTTCAGCAAATCCATCAGTACGATGTGGCACAACAAGAGTTGGGGTACTTGGAACTGTTCTATCTTCATCATCAAAAAAATGCTGCTGCTAAAAAGACAGAAAACAAGTACTAAACAGGCATGACAGGAGCATACGTATGGACTACACAAATAACTGCTGAACAAATGAATCACTTTTACACGACAGGTAGGTACTTACCATGCCACCTATTCCTGGAGTCAACTGAAGCCCACGTCCTACAGACTGCCTCCGGGTCATCTGGATTCTCTATGTCAAGAAAGGAATTTCATTTGTTTTAAGGAATTAGGCAATGAAAGAAACACCAAATATTAACAGATATGGCTTATTATATGCTGGTAATAAAATAACTGAAATGTTAGCAGATAATGTAATCACTGGGATTTTTCTTAGGAAAAACTGCTACTAATCTTGTACCAGTACTAAAGAAATCCATTTTGTAAACAACGACGTTTTTAATTATAGACTATAATATTAACCAAGAGACAAATATTTTATTAGCCAGTAGATAATATTAACCAATATGTAAAACCAAACTCTGATCCTATTTGTAGGTTCCGATCTAACTTAGTTCCTATCTCCTTAATTTAAGTGTTAGTAAGTATCCTTTGATCTTAAAGTTTAATTATCCTTTGGAGTTCAAACAGCCGTACTGACTACTTGTAAACTGTTTCCCAATTTAGACAATTCTAAATTGATAGAATTGGCATATTTTGCAGGATCCATAAACAATCCTGTAAGACTTTATATTTTCAGAAGATGAGGTTATCTTCATCAGTGGTATTTTAGTAGAATCTACACTTGACAGTGTTTAGTACACTACAGAGTAAGACTCAAGCTACATGATTAATAGAGCCTTTGTACTTTTCCTGCTATTTCTTCAAGAGCTTCTGATAAGAGATGTCCAATCCTACTACAAAGAGTGTTACATGGAAAGGGTCATGCACACTTTCATGAACTTTAATAGTGGATATTAATATATGTGATTGCAAAAAAATAAGAGGAAAAGAAGTTCTGTTAAGCAGAACAGAAATTTCCTTTTTTTTTTTTTTTTTTAAAAAGTGCACCTTAGAGAAAGAAACCTTCAAAACAAATGGTGGACAGATGATGAAATACATTTTATTTTAATTAAAATCCAAGAAAATTTTCTTTAACCTGTAAAAACAGCGAGGAGACTTTTATTTTCTATGAATATAATCATCTCACTTTATATACAACTTTAATAAGCCTTGCCTTTCCAAAGTTCACTTCCTCTATGAAGTAAATTACTGCCATATTTCAGGGAAAATAATTCAGAGATTAGTTTCAGCTCAAAAATTTTACAAAAATACACCAAACATTAGAACGTTCACTTAATTTCTGGGGAAAAACAAAGTAATTACTAATGGAAAGAAAGGGAGAAAAAACCCAACATGTTTTCAAGTAAAATTTTCAGAATGACTAGTATTTTTAATACCTGAACTGGTGGTCCTAACTCTTGAGGTGGAGCATGAATGGTCAGTCTTGGGGGAAGTGGGTGTGGTGGGCGTCTTGGTGACTGAGGTGCTCGAGGGGTCTGTCTTTCAGATGCTGATGATGGCTGTTGTTCTCTAGAAATCTCCTGGGAAAAAGAGGACTCTGCAGTACCGGTATTTCCTTCACCTATAGGAAGAGAGAAGCTTACTTTGAACAATTATGTTTACCACAAAGTAACTTGGACAATCCCTAGAAGTATAAATCTTACCACTCGGAATGTTCACCTAATATTTTCAGAAAAAAAGTAGTGAGGTGTGGTAGACCCAGAGATACTGGGTGTGCAGTTAACACTGGTATGGACTTAGCAACTCCCTTCTATTTATTTGGTTGGTTAATGGAACAAAAATGTAACGTACAAGAAACATTTTTCTGAAGATATCAAATAATGGACATAAAGCACCTAGCTTAACACATGATAAAATAAACATTTAATAAATTTTGGCTCATATTATTAAAATAGGCAAATTACCTAAAGATCAGACCACTACAGTTATTAGTATTACACTCAAACAGGGTGAAGGAGATTGGTAAAAAGCCTTACAATAACTTTCATATTCTGGTTTTCCTAAATTTTGAATTTCAACGGCCCTTCAGATGTCTAGGTCTTCTACATACAAAGTAAAACAACAGAAGTGAAAAGTTGAATACGATATCAATTTAGTAGTTTAAAAGTCTGAGGTCTAGAATCAGATTCCAGCCCTAACACTTTTTGTTTTTTAAACGTTTTTATTGGAGTATAATTGCTTTACAATCGTGTGTTAGTTTCTGCTTTATCACAAAGTGCATCAGTTATACATATACATATATCCCCACATCTCTTCCCTCTTGCATCTCCCTCCCTCCCACCCTCCCTATCCCACCCCTCTAGGTGGTCACAAAGCACCGAGCTGATTTCCTTGTGCTATGCGACTGCTTCCCACTAGCTATCTATTTTACATTTGGTAGTATATATAACTCCATGCCACTCTCTCACTTTGTCCCAGCTTACCCTTCCCCCTCCCTGTATCCTCAAGTCCATTCTCTAGTAGGTCTCAGTCTTTATTCCCATCTTGCCCCTAGGTTCTTCATGACCTTTTTAAAAAAATTCCATATATATGTGTTAGCATACGGTATTTGTTTTTCTCTTTCTGACTTACTTCACTCTGTATGACAGACTCTAGGCCCATCCACCTCACTACAAATAACTCAATTTCGTTTCTTTTTATGGCTGAGTAATGTTCCATTGCATATACGTGCCACATCTTCTTTATCCATTCATCTGTCGATGGACACTTAGGTTGCGTCCATGTCCTGGCTATTGTAAATAGCCAGCTTTAACACTTAATAGCTATGTGATCTTGGTTATATCACTTTGCTTCTGCTTCTCAGATTCTTCACTGGTACCTGAATCTGATAGGCTTACTGTAAGAATTAAATAGTTCAGTACAAGTATAGTTGCTCAGAAAAAGCACTTATTTTGTAATTACTAGCAATGTACCAAATCCATCTACTAACTTAAAATTATCTAGACTACTAGGCATATTTTTGCTTGATTGTAAAAAATAAAAGGAAGTCTCCAACAAGTATTCAATGAGCATCTGTTATATGTTTTGTATCTAGGAAAAATGGCTATGAACACCCACCCTCACAAGACTTAGCTTCTAGTGATATTACCTAAAGAGGCAAAAAAATTTCCCTTTATAACCCAATTATGTGACACAAAAAAGGTGTTTCTTAAATCCATAAAATGTTTTAGAAAACGTAAATTATTATAATTAATCTCTCTCCTTAGCTCATCTCCCTTAAAAAGCAACACTATTTTCATTATATGGTTCAGTCTTCATTAGTTTATTTTTCTCTTAAACAATTAAAAGTTGAAAAGATTGCCTGCCTTTGCTTTCTTTAATTCAAATGAGCATACAATTTGCACTTTTAAATATACAGGCCTACACAGAAACTCAGATATACTGTTTTCCCACTAGTCTACATATATAAAGTTTTTATTATATTACTATTAATGATTCTGGCTCAGTATTTGTTAAAACCAGAATGGCATACTAGACGATCACCAATTCTTTAAAAAAACATTTTAAAACCATTCTAAAATAAAATTATTTTCTATGAATTCCATAATTCTTTACTGCCTATAACAGTCCAGCTGACCTCCAGGACTCATCCTTTCAAGAATTAACAAAAGGTGTGCTATATTGATGAAAAAATCTTTTATTCATTGGAAAACTGGACAACACTGCAAAACTCCTACACCCACAAATCTTGAAACATGTAGCCTGATTAGACTGACCTCTTCTGGTTGTGAACTGCCATTACTATTAGAAGTCCCTGACTTAAATTTCTACTTAAGAGCAGCAGCAACACATGGCATTTATAATGCTTTGTAGATTTAAAATTTTTGAATCTTACAGCAGACCAATGAGGTAGAAAAAATAGTATAATGACTACATTTTAGATATAAACATAGTAGACTTTATGAGAATGATAATGACAAAGCAAGAACAAGAGCCAGTCTTTTGCTTGCCAGTTTATTAACCAAGTTTTATTACCTATGTGATAATTAAGTGCAGTCCTAGTTTAGAAAACGTCAGGTTAAAATATTAAAAGTGTTCAATTAAAAAGAGACTAAAAAAACAAAACAAAACATAAAGAAAGAAAAACAAAACCAAATCTCACCACTGTTTTGAGAATCAGCTGCTCTCTGATTACTTTCACCTCCACCCATACTTTCTTCTGTTTCTGTACCTGGATCAGTCCCATCACCACCCTAAAAACAAAATATGAATGCTAAATGCAAATAAATCAAGTAGTTACCTTAAAAAATAATTAACCAAACCAAACCACAGTAGAAACAAACAAAAACCCAAAGATAAGAAAAGCTGTAGTGTTCTGAGAATACAAGCCTTTTTATATTCTTGAAAAACAATACTAAGCAAGTTCTTAAAGAAAACTGATTGTCAAAATTCTAGCCAGTTACCTCAGCATCATCAGCTTCATACCCATCGTTGCCATCTGCACTACCAGTGCCTTCATTACTATCTTCACCCTCGTCTCCCATCCCTGTGTCATCTTCATCATCATCGTCTTCTTCTTCATCTTCTTCATAATCCTAGTAAAAAATCCCCAAGTATAAATAAAGATCTAGGACATGGTACATGTGTTCTGCATATCTTGATACCATGGTTAGAAATTTAAGTGACTCATTATTGACCAGGATACAGGAGTTGTCCTGAAAGTTATATGGGATTACTTCAGTGGCAGCAAGTATCAAAACTGTGAAGCTTACTGGAATTAGTACAGTAATAATCAACTCTGAATTCTAACTATTCATATGAGATCAATTCAAAGATTAAAGCTCCCAGATGTCCACAGAATGTCAAGTGGTCCACTTTAATTCTAAATTTAAAATGTGGCATTGAATAAGAAAATGGTGAAATTATACTATGCTATAAGCTTTTAAAAAACATTGATTAATAAAGGAATCTAAAAACGAGAAGCTGTCAATATAGGATTAACTCCCAAAATAAAATGCCAAGTTTCACTTAGAATATGTTTTAATTATCATGACATTCTTTTGAAAAGAACTATAAGGGCTCCACAAGAAAAAAAAACCCTTTTTATTTCCAGAAACCACAGTGCTTACAATTAAGTCTATAGTCACTTATCAGTGAGATTTAAGATTAAGTTTAATTAATCTAACAAATTCTAAAGGACTCAGTAATCATTTAAAAAAAATGAGATTTTCCATCACTTGTTCTATTCAAAATGTTAAGTGCATAACTAATCAGGATAAAAGAAAAGCATAATAATCTATTTAAAGTGATGGGGAATCAGAATTTACTGGTTGATGCATTAGTATTCCCAAGGATTTCAGCATTTCATCCAGCAGTTTAAAACAATACAAGATTTCAAATCCAAATTTACCTCATGTTCCCCATCATTTTCATCATCATCCTCCTCTTCATCATCACTGTCAATTACAATGACATCATCTCCTTTGCCTTGACCATCTTGTGATGATGTTGTTTGCTGATCTGATTGAAGAGGTCCAAGGTCTATTTGTAGAGACTGAGAGGTTTCTTCACTGTCTTCCATTGGTGTATAATCTCCCTGGGTGACTCCCTTTAAAAGCAAAAGATAAATGAATAAACAAACAAATAAATAAAGTCAAGTATACTTAAAACTATCAGTGACATACTGTAGATATAAGTAAAGGCTAAAGAATACTTATGGACTACCAGAATTTTATTTTTAAAAATACAGTTTTGAAAGCAGAATTAATTTAAAATAAATGCTTTGAGTTTCTTTACAGTCTTCCTATAGAAGAATTATTATAAATCCCACTGGGTAATACTCCAATAAAAAAGAGAGAAAACATTTTATGTAGACACACATGTATATATGTGTCAAATCTACCAGTGTGGTACTGTAGATGAGTGTTGTCCATCAGAAGTATAATGTGAGCCACAATACATTTCCCATATGGAATTTAAAATTTTTTAGCAGTCACATAAAAAAAAAAAAGCAGGTGAGATCAATTTTAACAATAATTTAATATAGCCCAAAATTTCAACATGTAACCTATATAAAAATTATTAATCCTACATTTTAAAATTTGTAATAAGTCTTCAAAATCCAATGTATATTTCACACTTAAGAACATGCCAGTTTGGACTAGCCATATTTCAAGCTCAACACCCAACATGGTTAGTTAATAGTGCGGACCAAAGGCAGAAAAAAGACTATCCATGGAACTGCAACATATAATTTTAAAAAAGACAAAAAATTTTCCCCAAATCAGAAATACTGTGTAAAACACACTAAATAAAACAAACTATTATAATTGTCTTTTTACAAAAATACTTCTCCCCCTCTCAAAACTCCATCTTAAGCCTTTAAGCTGCATTAAAGATATACCAGACGTAAAAATAATTCTTCCCTTAATCTATTTCCTCACAATTCCATTTTTTAGCTACTGAAATAAACTGCAATTTAACTTTATTTTTTGGTATTTACTATAAAAATTTAAACGTTTACTTTTTATTTTAGTTCAGCACTCAGCAAAATCTGTTTTTTTTTGGCCATGCCACACGGCATGTGGGATCTTAGTTCCGTGATCAGGGATCAAACCTATGCCCCTGCAGCGGGAGCAAGGAGCCCTAACCACTGGACTGCCAGGGAATTCCAAAATCTCTTTTATACAAGCCAGAAACAATGTCTTATGAACTAAATCATTCATAAAGATGTTTACTGTAATGGAAAATATGAGTAAGTCATGGTATAACTAAAAACGTAACAAACTAACATGCTTATTTCAAGAAAAGCAACACTTAGAACATCTGCTTCATTGTCAGAAAATTAGAAAAATGAACTGTTACACTTTCACACACTAAGTAGACAGTGCAAGAAGACAAAATGGAAAGCCCAAAGGCACTTTTGAGTCACAGACAATTTTGCCAATCTCAAGAAAAAGCTTTGCACAAAAGATTTCAGTATAATTTAACCAAGCCTGGCAATAACACAGAAATTCACATCTTATTTCAAAATTGTTATTATGCTCTTCAGGTATGACCCGCTCTGAAATATACACAAAATCGATGTCATTTAGAGTATTACATATTCATCTTGGAGGTTTAGTTTTCTGTTCTTAACCAAGGAAAACGGAAAAAATTAACTTACAAAATTAATGCATCTAAGAAACTAACATTTACTTGCAATCTATGGTTACTTATGATTAGCCTGAAACAATTCCTTTATACAGATAAAATAATTTTAGAATAAAATGATCCTAAAAATTTATCCAGACAGAAAGTACTGTTTCAAGCTTAACAAGACAAATGGAAACCAGACAGCCTGAGTTCAAATCCTAGCTCCAATGCTATGAAAACCTGGGTGCATGACTTAGCTGGGCATTGGTTTCTTCACCTGTAAAACAGGGAACCCTGTTGCAAGATTTCTTATGAGGATTAAATCAGTTAATAAATGCAAATATTTCAGAACCACACTTGGCATATAATAATGAGTTGTGTTAACTAATATTATAATATTACTATAAATATGAATTACTATAAATTATGAACTCTCAATTTGTAGGGCGGAGGAATGGAAGAAAAGCAATAATTTGAGTGCCTAATATGTGGCAGGTACTATTTTAGGTACTCTACAAAACTAAAAATTATGTTATCTTATGACAAAATTGAGGCTTAGGAGAATTAATGTCTTGCTTACAGTCACACAGCTTCTAAGTGGTAGAGTTAGGAACAGAAGCCAGAGCTTTGTAATTTCAGAGTCTATGCATTCCCATTAGTTAGGCTGCCTCTGGAGAAGCCTCAATGTGAGTTCAAAAGATGAAGAGGTACACAAATGTGTTTCCTTTCACAGATTATTTTAATTCAGTAAGGGAAGCAATAGAGGGGAGCAACAAAGGATACCAAATGGGGCACTTATTGATTAACTCAAGACTCAACCAGCTCATCCTTCCAAATGAAACAGAGTGGGTAATCTTTACTCATGACAACCTTAGCTTGGAAAATCTATGCTAACTATAAACAAAAACATTGCTTTAATAAAGTTTAGAAGGCAGGATACTAATTAGAAGTAAAGCAGAAACAGCATTGGTAATTCTAACAATATTTCATTAAACATAAAAGCAGCAAATTGAAAACAGAAGTCCAAATAATATTTCAATTTGTCAAAGCTCATTTCATTCACTAAAAGCAATAATTTGTTTACTTTAAGTATGTTTTACTTACTTCTCCAATGGAATCTTGAGAATCTTGGTTGTATACTTGAGTCTCTACCTCTCCATCAGTACTTTCTTCTGCCATAACTTCTTCCTGAATCATGACATACAAGTGTGGTAACCATATCAGTTCACTAGATGAAGCATCACCTGGTCAGTGAGTTCTCCCAATAAAACAAAACTCAAATCTGTAATTTTATGAAGCTGTACATCAGAAATGTTCACTTATATTTACTTATAAAATATAAACAATCACATTCCTCTTTGGTATATACAAAATAAGGTTTATGAACATTAATTAAATATATGCAAGTGAAATTAATTTAGTAGTCTCAATGCTTGATAATAAAACAATTCATTACAACTTATCTTCAACAAAAGAAAATAAAGGAATACCATTTTGGTCAATCAGAGAAAAAGATGGCAGGTACCAGTTTAAAATTCCCATGAGACTATAACTTCCTTATTCTTTAAATTAAAAAAAAAATTGAAATGGAATTCATCCTACGTTTTTGTAACTGTGTTTTAAAAATTGAAATGGGAACTAATTCAATTAAACATACTCAAGGAATATAAAACAGTGTTGGCAACAGCAACAATACCTGGGTTTTCAGTGGAAATTTTACAGTAAGTTCAACAAGAGAGTTTTCTGGATTTTGATCCCAAAAGGTCCATTCTCTTAATAATGTTGTAACTGAAAGAATACCTTGGGTCTATCGGTAGAAGTAAAAGTAAACAGAAAGATCTTTACACACCTCAGTTCCTACAGGTGTAACACTTTTCAACTTCTTTGGAAGAGGCATTTCCACTGTATCGTCAGAGATCTGGTCTGATGCTTCTATGGTGCTATCTTCTTCCTCTTCACGTGTGCGCTTCGGCAAAGAAGAACTTGGGGTAGCCGACACTTTGAAATTACATAATTTAAACCTTGAATTAGAGCGTGATAATCACTCAATTTAGACAAAGTTAATTTAAAAAATATCTTGGTCATTTAACTAAAAAAAAAACATGGTAAAAATTTGGACAGAACAACATAATTTGTTCCTGCTAATCTATGTGTAAACAAAGAGCAATTTACGCTCTGAATCAATGGTCTTAACCTTTGGTTAATAAAGCCAATCAACTTCTACAACAATACATCTGACTCACTGTGACTGTACTGATACAGAATTGCTACTCACAAAGCTTATATAGGGCCATCTTATAATTTATAAAACCCAGGACTCCTTGGATAAAAAAATTTTCCTTGTACGTTTAGACTTGAAAATTCTTACTTAATCTTCTTCTAGATATCTTTTAGTTCTCAGGACTTGTATTAAGTTATAGCTGACCCTTGAACAACTCAGGGGTTAGGGGTGCTGGCCCTCCATATCAGCCATTCCTTCATGTCTGCAGATTCAACCAACTGAGGATGTATAGTACTGTAGTGTTTACTATTGAAAAAAATCCACATTTAAGTGGACCACAAAGTTCAAACCTGTGTTGTTCAAGGGTCAACTGTATATAAAATAAGTTTCAGGTTGTATCACCTTTAAAATTAGTCAAAAAATAACTGGAAAGGAAGAAAGATCTTAGTGACAAAAACGAGTGACCTAAAATAGAAGTCAGCAGTAAACATAAAATAAGATGTTAGGAATATCGTCATCCATTTTAATACCTGATAGAAAACAAGTAGGTACAAAGAACATTCAAACTATGTATTACACTCAAGAAACTATAAATTCACAGGTCTACTCTAACCTCATTTTAAAATTAATCTTACCAGTGCCAAACACTGCTGTGGAAGTAGAAGGACGCTCAACTGGTGAACTCTGAACCACCTCCACTATGTTTGGGGATAGCTCTTGATTTGTAGGCTCGATCTGAGGATGACTCTGTTGAGTGGGCTGCACAAAAGCCGTAGCCTGTGTTTGTTGCTGAACAGTTAAAATGGGTTGAGGGATAGAAGGCTGGACGTTAGGACTAGTAGAACGAACAGATCCACTTGTGCTTCCGAAAACTGGAACATGTTCCACAGGCCCTTCTGATTGCATGGCTGAAAAATAATTAAAACATTTAATATATTAAGTTTTCTACTTTTACCAAAGCTGGAATTGTCCTTCCCTATTCTCTTATAGGTGACATTTTGCATAGTTATTTATGTACATACCTCTTCCACTCACTAGACAAAAAACACTGAGGGTAAAAGTAATGTATTATGCAATTTTGTATTGCCTATGTGACAGACATAGAGTGTGCAGTAAACTGTTGGCTGAATTAAATAAATAAACTGTTTTTGCATCTATTATTCTATGTAAATGACCAAATAAAATGACATTAAGAAACTCAAAGTCAAATTATAAGTTTTTATTAAGTATCATTTTGTTTTCAACTAATATAAAATGACTGTTAAGTTTAACTGGTAATATATCTCATAATTATTTTACTGAATGTAGTTCAAATAAAATATTCTGTCCTTTCACAGCATATATACGTGTTATATATTTCTAAACACTTAGTTTACTGAATTCTAACATTTGTTAAGACAAGGATCTAAGAAAATTGCATTTAGTAACTTTTACTGACACCTATCTTGGGGTTGGGTAAAGGGATTAAACAATGAGAGAAACAAATTCCTACCCTTGAGGAGCTCAATCTAGCGGAATAAAAAAACATGTATTCAACTGAATAAAATGTGGCTGTAATTGTTGTAATGAGTAAGAAAGTGACATGGGAAGAAAGTGCAGAAAGCAATTACAAGGTCAGACAGTTTATCAGGGAAGAAGTTGATGTTTGGGTTGAACCAGTGATTTAATATGGTTTTCTGAAGTGGCTTTCATATCATCCTTCTTAGCTAATAGAGGTAAAAAATTTGGTCCTGGAAAAGCATGCCATATACTTATAGGGGTGTATTTCTCTCCTTCTTTAGCTTCAAAACACAAAAAGCAAAAAGGAACGGAGGGAGGAAATATGCTACATTAACAAGTATCCCAGGAGGCATACACCTGAAAATATTAAATGCCCACTTTTACATGAGGTCTGACTTTAGCTTTAGTGGAAGCCTCATTTATCCTTGAAGTTACTGTCATCTTCTTGTAATAAATCTAAGTAAACAGTTCAATCAGACCTGTTATTATTTTACTTACCTTCTTGTGATTCCACTTGTGTAGTGGGCATCACTGTAGCTGTTGGGGTAGTAGTAGGATTTGTAACAGTTGCAGGTGTAACCATTGGGCGGATACTAGCCCTAGGTGTTGACTTATTCCCAGCCATAGCTGCAGCTGTCACTTTACTTGGAGTAGACACAACAGGAGTTGGCTTGATATTGGCTGTTGGAGGGTCTGATGTGCTGGCACTTACAGAGGGGAAAATGCAAGAATAATAAATCATAAAAAATTACTAAAAATATTCTTTATAAAATACATATACTCTATCAAAAGCAAAGCACATATGCTTCTTGAAGTGAGTGTCTAATAATTATGACCTTAATATGCATTCAGACCTTATTAACTCTGTTTTCCTAACACTGCTTTGGGTAGACCTTTGGCAGATTAGAAAAAAAATTAAAGAGACAGTTCAGTATAGTTCTACATTTTTTGTTCACTAAATATTACAAAACTCTTATTGAAGAGGTTTTGAACTTAAGCATTAAAAACTGTGCAGGAAATGTTCTGCAGTGCTGCATCCTGACAATGTAAAAAGTATTCAACTGTGCTCAGTCTTTTATCCTTGTATCATATAACATCACAGGGAACATTAGTAGCCTATCTTAGAAGTCAATCACAAACTAAAAGATGAAAGACACTTTCTCTGTCACAAAGCTCTACCTATCTGATAGGACTGAAAGTATACTGAAAACAAGACTTCTGGAAAAAAAAATCTCAACAACTACACGATGCAGTTTTGCACAGGATAAATGGCTCTTTAGTTACATATTTTAATTTTTTCTCCCCAAAGATCACTAGATCCTTCCCGTATTTTAAAAGAAAAACAGGGAACAGACTGCAAACAGACTGTCAAAGAACAAAACTCACATTCCTCTTTCACCAGAAGTTGGAGCTGTTTTCAACGTGATCTGTCTCTGCTGTTCTGGGACCTATAAAAAGAAAACTATGGATTACTGTGCCTATCCCACAAGAGTCCACTAAACGGTGCCATCAAATTACTTTACTTGTTAATTCTTTCTATATACCTGGTTTAGTCAAAATTCAGTCTGACAAAGGCTCCTAAATCACCAGACATCTTCAAGTAAAATGCACAGGGCAAAGATGATTTGTCACTTAAACCGAATTAGCTAATTACCTTATTAGTAGGTTCTTGAGGCTCATCTCTCTGCTCAAGGTGTCTCTCTTGATGCTCCCTGAGTTCTCTTTCCAAGCGACTAATTCGACCTTCATACTGGGACTTAAGAGCAGTCATACGAACATCCAGTTCATCTTTCTGCTGATCTAAGGCTCCATTCCTTTGTTTAAGCTCCTCATTTTCTTTAGTTAGCTGATCTTTTACACCTAAAGAAGTAACCACATGATTCTATTAATATCAAAATCAAACACTGGAAATAAAATGCATTTATGTGCGTAATGAGTACTCAAAAGTCGTATCAGATTCTATTCCTGAACTTTAACATCCACAATAATTCTGATACACATCTCAGTAAGTAAAGTTCTAAACCTATCTGTATTTGCTTTATTACTCCAATATAAAATATATTCCAAAATAAAACATTTTACTTTTCCTAAGATCTCAAAAAGACAAAGGATCTACCATAAACTAGTCAGCAGGAGCCCTTTCATATGATCTTTAATATTTTAATATATTAGGAATTATAAAATTTTCATTTCATATAACCTACAGCATATACTCAAGAATAATTAAGAAACTTCTTTTATGAAATAAGTTGCCAGGGGCACTATAGAGATCATTTAAAAAGCTGCATATAATAAAACTCAACTGATTTGGCATCTTATTTACCTACTAGCAGACTGGTAAGCAAGGTGCAGTAAGGCCCTGAGCATTGTAGCACTGGGCTCCTCATAAATTTGACATGATATTCTCCCTGAAGGGCTAAAGGGGCCCTCAGTGAAGTGAGGCACAGAAAACTTATTTGGCTGGTAAGATCTGATGCTGTCTAAGAATTTACAGAAGGCTTCTGGACAGTATACTGTGGACCCAAAGGATCACCATTAAAAGGTAGTAATAGTTACACAGTAAAGCAGAAGGATGGCTGTACTCTCTATCTACTATCTACTACCAGTTAACAATTAAGAAAGATTTCATAAAAAAATTACTGACATCCTCATCACTTGAAAATTAAAATTGCTGTAATTTGTGTCTAATTAAATAAACCTAAATATCTAAAGCACACATGCACATACACAGAAGTCACTTTATAGTATTTACTTTTCTTTTCTACTTAATTTTTAGCCTGAATCAAGTAACCAACTTTCACTATCAAGTTCAAATCTTAAAGTATACAGAAACTTACCAGCTAAATGTGCAATTTTTGATTTTGCTGCTACAATAGCCTTTCTTGTTTTTTCTTCCTTTTCAGTTATCTGCTGTCGGAGCTGTTCCTCCTGTGTGGTTCTATCTTGAAGGTCCTGACGAAGTCGTGAAAGTTCAGATTGAAGCTGCACAGTCTGTTCCTGGAGACTTCTTGCTTCCATCTCTTTTTCAGATAATGTCTTTTAAAGGAAGATGAAGTATGCACCATGTAATTCAATGAAATCTATATAACTGTATGCCCTACAGACTTCAAATGTAAAACTTATTAATTTGCTTATTTAGATTAAATGGAAGTATAAATATAAAATGGTGGTCAAACCAAGTAAGTGAACACTTAAAGATGATTAGGTATTATTTACATACATAAGTCATTCAAAGTAAAAGGATAAAATATATACCTTTCCATATAAGAGAAAGTATCAGTGTTTAACACATTTTTTTTCCCAAAATTCCTTTTTATGACTGAGTAAAATTCAATTGTATTTCTTTAGCTTTTCAACAAGAAAACAATTCCTTCAACACCTTCCACTACTCTTCTGCTCATACCTTCTGCAGATTCTCCACCTGACTCTCGAGTGATTTTGACTTTGTTTCAGCTTGGTTAAGGGTTTCTTTGAGCTCCTGCATTTCCTGGACTGAGACATGCTGTTCCTGATGTTCTCCAGAAGACTGAGCTGAGGTCTCCATGACCTAAGATGACAAAGAGTATATACTTGCACATTAGTCAACAATTCTGCAAATTCATCTAAGAAAATAATCATAAGTATGTAAAGAAATTTATTTTTAAGGGTATTCATAGATAAATCTTCTATGGAACAACTTTAATGTCCAAAAGTAAGCTATTAAACAGGTTAGGGCTTTCCATACAACTAGGTATTAACCAGCTAATCAAAATGCTGATGCATTATTTAACACAGAATTATTTGGAAAAACAAATCACTCATATGTAAACGAAAGCATACTAAAGTGCTAACAATGGTTAACTGAGAGGTAAGAATTTTGAAATTTTTTCTTTATATGTTTTTTCGTCTAACGTGCTAAATACACAATAAAGTCAATATACAAGTTCTTTACCACTGGGAATTAAAAACAAAATTCAGATCCAAAGTAAAACAAGGATTTAAAAATTCTTTTTGGTAGGTGGTTAACACAGACTACTTATTTAAAACTGTAACACAACCTGATCAATTAAAAAGAACTAGTATTTTTTTTTTTTTTGCGATACTCGGGCCTCTTACTGTTGTGGCCTCTCCCATTGCGGAGCACAGGCTCCGGATGCACAGGCTCAGCAGCCACGGCTCACGGGCCCAGCCGCTCCGCGGCATCCTCCCAGACTGGGGCACGAACCCGAGTCCCCTGCGTCGGCAGGTGGACTCTCAACCACTGCACCACCAGGGAAGCCCAAGAACAAGTATTTTTTGATATACACAATTTCAGTCAGCAATGAGTTACAAGAACATAGTTTTGAAAAGGAGCAATATTTGAAATTGGGAAACTGAATTAAAATATCTAGCATTTACTACTATCTCTATATGAATTTATAGTTCATTTTGGGACATACTAAAGAGCAAATCTTTTTTTTTTTAAATTTAATTAATTAATTAATTAATTTTTGGCTGTGTTGGTTCTTCGTTGCTGTGCACAGGCTTCCTTGCAGTGAGCGGGGGCTACTCTTTGTTGCGGTGCGCGGGCCTCTCATCGCGGTGGCCTCTCTTGTTGCAGAGCACGGGTCCTTGAGCACAGGCTCAGTAGTTGTGGTGCACGGGCCCAGCTGCTCTGCAGCATGTGGGATCTTCCCAGACCAGGGCTCGAACCCGTGTCCCCTGCATTGGCAGGCGGACTCCCAACCACTATGCCACCAGGGAAGCCCCAAGAGCAAATCTTAAACCAAATAAAGATATCACATATAAGCTTACCCTTGCTTAGAATCTAAAAACCAATAATTAAAAATTATGAATAAGGTTTTTGTAAGTTATCCAAATATTTATATATGTATCCAAATATATATCCACCCATATATCCAAATATATACATAAAACTGTGTAAACTGTGTATATCAAAACTGTGTTATCAAAAAATGATAATATATATATGAAGAATAAATTAAAAAAAAAACAGTTCAAAATACCTTATCTTGTTGTGCTTTAAGTTCTTCATATTGAGTCTTGTACCTACGCCCAATTTTCTTGACTTGAGTAATAGTTTTAACTTTTTCTTGAATATCAATTATTTTGGCATCTAAGTCCTTCTGGATGTTTTCCTTTTCAGTTCTTACTTTATTTAAATCTTCCTTTAGACTCTGGATTAAGTTCTGGTTGTTAGTCAAAGATGCATTTGATCTAAGCAAAAAAAATGGGGTAAACACTAAATATTTGGAACTTTCCAAATTTTAAAATCCTTTAAGTTACATTTTTATTGTGTTGCTTTAGTCTGTTTTTTATTTAGAAAATTCTAAGAAAACCATACACACTTCAAAAGATAATTTCTTAACTTAAGAACCTGTGGTCCTTTAGAAAGATCTGATTTACTTATTATATGTCATACATGCCCATTTTAGAGATGAGAAAAACTGAGCTACAAATGGTCAAGTAACATGCACACTTTTACTCTGTGTTGGTATACAGAGTTTAATCCACATCTGTCTGATAGCAAAATCTATACTCTTTCCACTCTACTGTGTGCTGAGTAAGTATATTAGGCTTTATAGGCCACATACAATGTTTGTTACATGTTCCTCTTCCTCCTTTTTTACAACACTTAAAAAATGTAAAAATCATTCTTAGCTTCCAGCTGTACAAAAAAAGACCTGTGGATTATAGTCTGCCAACCCCTGTACTGTTATCATGAACAGAACTTGAAATCAGATGACCTGAATTAAGAACATGGGTTTAACCGCTACTAACCTTATAAGCTTGGGTACCTTTCTGAATCTTAGCTTCCTCATCTTTAAAATTAAGTAATATCTCTCCTATTTAAAATGCCAGACTACTGTTATGAAAAAAATAAGAGAATAAATATGACAAAAATTTGTAAGCTTATCAAGTATCACATAAATAGGGGCTATGACAGGGACAAAGGACATTGAAGCTTAAAAGAGGTAAACCAGAAACATTAATTTTAATATTACATTTATCTTTAAAAGCCAATATTTCACTATAAGTTCATTTAAAAACTTTCTTTATTAAAAACTTTCAAAATAGATTCATGGATATATGTTAACCCAAAAAAATAAAAGATAAATCTACTTGCAAAAGTCACTGACTATTTTAAAAAGTTTGCTTTAGATTCATACCAACTATGTAGTTTTTAAAAAAGTAATAAAATATTGAGAAATAATGCATATATGAAGGCATAAAACTAAATTACTGCTTGCTTTGCTCTATAAAGTAATAAAAGGAAAGCCACATGTAAGGGCTCCAGCACTTTCCATTCTTTAAAAAATCAGGAAGCACTTAGGGGGTCACATAAAGAATAGAAACAAACTTCTTTAAGATTTCAAGAATTGTATACAACTTAAGGTTTCTTCCATATACCTTGCAATTTCAGCTTTAAGTCTTCCAGTTTCTTCAGTCAATTGTTGAATACGCTTAGCATGAACTTCCTTTTCAGAAAGGAGCTTCCGATACTCTTCTGTATCTGGATCTTTCTGTTGACTCACTAGATGCTACAACAGCAAAAATGCATAATATGGTTTTATAGGTTTTATGAAACTAATGTGCTATAACAAAGTATCAGAGTATTTGTGTTTACATTTGCTACTTGCATATATAGTGATCAAGCACCAAACTACAAGAAAATAAGATCAAAGCTTTAGTTCCTTTGTTTAGCTAAGATGTTTAGCCAAAATGGAAGGGGAAAATAAAATAAATGTCATTCACTATTATTTTTCATAGCTGCAAAGGAACATTTCAGAATCGTTACAATGGAGCCAAAAAAGGGATCCAAAGAATCTACAAGTTTTTAATATTAATATTAAATACCTAATTTCATTAAAGTGACACATACAAGGGAAAAAATGTCATAATGTATTACAATCTAAACAAAAATATGAAAATAATCGTAAATAATTGATTCCATTAACTAGGAAAGAAGGCATCATAATTTAACAGGAATGTATCTAGATTTGGGCAGATTATCCTTTCTTGATTTTTCAGACTGCTTGTTTGATTAAAAAAAAAGAATAAATGCGCTCTAATATTCTATAGTCCTCTTCAGATATGAGTAGTTCCCTAGAGCATTTTCCAGGTGCTAGGTGCTGTGTGAACTGCTTCATTTATTGTTTAATTTTTGTAACATGAAGAGGGGTATAATGTCCTCATTTTCACAAATAAGGAAAATTGGCTCAGAAAGATTAATGTCCTCATTTTCACAAATCAAGTAACTAGTATGTGGTAAGGCCAATTCCCAATCTTTTGTTTGAATATAGAGCTAGCATTTTTTTTTTTTTTAACATCTTTATTGAAGTATAATTGCTTTACAATGGTGTGTTAGTTTCTGCTTTAAAACAAAGTGAATCAGCTATACATACACATACATCCCCATATCTCCTCCCTCTTGCATCTCCCTCCCACCCTCCCTATCCCACCCCTCTAGGTGATCACAAAGCACCAAGCTGATCTCCCTGTGCTATGCAGCTGCTTCCCACTAGCTAATGATTTTGCATTTAGTAGTGTATATATGTCAAAGCCACTCTCTCACTTCGTCCCAGCTTACCCTTCCCCCTTCTTGTTTCCTCAAGTCCATTCTCTATGTCTGCGTCTTTATTTCTGTCCTGCCCTTAGGTTCTTCAGAACCATTTATATGTGTTAGCTAGCATACGGCATTTGTTTTTCTCTTTCTGACTTACTTCACTCTGTGTGACAGACTCTAGGTCCATCTGCCTCACTACAAATAACTCAATTTCGTTTCTTTATATGGCTGAGTAATATTCCATTGTATACATGTGCCACATCTTTATCTATTCATCTGTCGATGGACACTTAGGTTTCTTCCATGTCCTGGCTATTGTAAACAGAGCTGCAATGAATATTGTGGTACATGACTCTTTTTGAATTATGGTTTTCTCAGGGTATATGCCCAGTAGTGGGATTGCTGGGTCGTATGGTAGTTCTATTTTTAGTTTTTTAAGGAATCTCCATGCTGTTTTCCATAGTGGCTGTATCAATATACATTCCCACCAACAGTGCAAGAGGGTTCCCTTTTCTCCACACCCTCTCCAGCACTTATTGTTTGTAGGTTTTTTGATGATGGCCATTCTGACTGGTGTGAGGTGATACCTCATTGTAGTTTTGATTTGCATTTCTCTAATGATTAGAGATGTTGAGCATCCTTTCATGTGTTGGTTGGCAATCAGTATATCTTCTTTGGAGAAATGTCTATTTAGGTATTCTGCCCAGTTTTGGATTAGGTTGTTATTTTTTGATAATTGAGCTGCATGAGCTGCTTGTATATTTTGGAGATTAATCCTTTGTCAGTTGCTTCGTTTGCAAATATTTTCTTCCATTCTGAGGGTTGTCTTTTTGTCTTGTTTATGGTTTCCTTTGCTGTGCAAAAGCTTTGAAGTTTCATTAGGTCCCATTTGTTTATTTTTGTTTTTATTTCCATTTCTCTAGGAGGTGGGTCAAAAAGGATCTTGCTGTGATTTATGTCATAGAGTGTTCTTCCTATATTTTTCTCTAAGAGTTTCATAGTGTCTGGCCTTATATTTAGGTCTTTAATCCATTTTGAGTTTATTTTTGTGTATGGTGTTAGGGAGTGTTCTAATTTCATTCTTTTACATGTAGCTGTCCAGTTTTCCCAGCACTACTTATTGAAGAGACTGTCTTTACTCCATTGTATATTCTTGCCTCCTTTATCAAAAATAAGGTGACCATATGTGCATGGGTTTATCTCTGGGATTTCTATCCTGTTCCATTGATCTATACTTCTGTTTTTGTGCCAGTACTACACTGTCTTGATTACTGTAGCTTTGTAGTATAGTCTGAAGTCACAGAGCCTGATTGCTCCAGCTCTGTTTTTCTTTCTCAAGATTTCTTTGGCTATTCGGGGTCTTTTGTATTTCCAAACAAATTGTGAAATTTTTTGTTCTAGTTCTGTGAAAAATGCCATTGGTAGTTTGATAGGGATTGCATTGAACCTGTAGATAGCTTTGGGTGGTATTGTTATTTTCACAGTGTTGATTCTTCCAGTCCAAGAACATGATATATCTCTCCATCTGTATCATCTTTAATTTCTTTCATCGGTGTCTTATAGTTTTCTGCATACAGATCTTTTGTCTCCTTAGGTAGGTTTATTCCTAGGTATTTTAGTCTTTTTGTTGCAGTGTTATATGGGAGTGTTTCCTTAATTTCTGTTTCAGAGTTTTCATCATTAGGGTATAGGAATGCAAGATATTTCTGTGCATTAATTTTGTATCCTGCTACTTTACTAAATTCATTTATTAGAGCTGGCGTTTCTAACCATACTATGCTATATGGTTTTGTCCCTCCTAAAAAGGTACCAGTCAGTGAACAAGTCTTCTTAAAGTGATTCAGTAAGCTACATAAATCCATTTATCACATACCAAAGCATTTTAGAGATAAAGCAAAAGCCTAAATTTGGAATACAAGTAAATAAATTAGCTGTTTTTAAAAATATACAAAACGTAACCAAAACTTTAAAAACTGAGTTATAAGTTTAATGCCTATCACGTATGTAGAGGTTACATGTTAGACTTTTACTGATCAACGCATAATACTTTCCACTAGCTCATCAAACATTTTTATCCCCTTAAATTTTACCCTATTATTTTAAATCAACATGTTTCCATATTTTGGAATGGGTTTAACTGCACTTACCTGGTTACGTGCTTTCCAACGTTTGACATCTTCTTCTAATAACTTCTTCTCTGCTTGCAACATACCGCTTTTCTCACTCAGCTCAGCATTTGCTTCTTGTAAGGGTAAAATATCTAACTCCAGTTTCCTCACCTGAAAATAGTTCCAGTATTTTTTTTAATACCTGATGTGAGTTTATTTAAAATACTCTTAAAAATAATGTGCCTCTTCTCTTCATTAGTAAGTTACAAACCTTGGCTTGCATCTGTTGTAGATCCTGTTCTAGCCTTTCCTTTTCTTCCCTCAGCATCTTATTGGTCTCCATAACTACATTCATTGTTTCGGTTTTCTTCATCAGTTCCTCATGCTGGGCCATTGTTTTTGCAGTTACCTAAAGATTTCAAACATGTATACAGCAACATATAACAATAGATTAAGACCTACCTTTTCCTACCAGTTCTAATCTTTCCTACAAAAGTAAAAAGGATTTAAATGTCAACTTTTAAACAAATTCTTAGAAGTCTTACATGTTTTTCTGTAATTATGCTAATTACAGAGTTTAAACAAATACTAGAAATTAAAAGATGAAAGTAAAAAGATACTACAAATCCTGCTGACAAATAGTATTTACATTAGGTAAGAACATCAATCCAGATCTTTCTGTATCTATTCTTTTTCTTGCTACACTGAATTAAAATAGTTCTAAAACAATGTTATTTTGATCCTCAGTTTTTTCCCCTTTTCAGAAACTCTTTTATATTTCACTCAGTTGTTTCATCACTTTGGTTCTGAGAAATTTTACTGAATATTTGTTAATTTGTGAAGACCTTTTCTTCTGTTCTCATTGAGTATAATTATCCATCTTTTGCACATGTTACTTTATTCCTTCACCATTTTAAAATCTATGGTTCATGACTGCCGTGCTACACTGTTCATCTTTGGTAGACATTCTATTAGTTTTGATATAATGTATGTGACTTCTTGACTCTCCTCTGACTATATGTAAGAGTTTGTTGAGCTGGGCATTTTCTACTAGTATTATTTGCCTTTCTGCAGCCCAAAGGAACAGCAAAGAAAGCAGAAGAGACTGAGAGAATATACAATCTTTGTTAGAAACCCCAATTCTGCTCTTTTCCTCCAAGTGTTAACTCCATTGAATTACAGGGTCTGTTTATTATTTCCGTAATGAGAAATGTTTGAATTTGGGTTGTTTTCTCAATAGGATATAACTCTGGAATTTTAAATTTCTCTCTGAAAATGTAAATCCAATAAATCTAATTGTTCAATTATTCACTTTCCCCTGTTTCAATGGTTTATCTCTAGCAGGCATTCCAACTATCAGTTAAAAGAAGATAAATGATTCAAGGTCTTAATTTCCTTCCTTCCAGATGTAGAGTTGTTATGCAATAGTAAGCCTTTGGGTGGTAGTGTGGACTAGGAGTTAATAAGCTTATGTTGTGATCACATATTCACTAAGCATCTTTTATTCTCCTTTGGTCAATTGTTTTGACTACATTTTGCACCTCTGATGAGAAAGGAATATTCTGTAGCAGTTTCAACCTACCTTTTTTTCTAAAATGACTATCAATCTATAATGAAAACTACAGTAATAAATTAAGATAACTGAAATTTATTAAGCACTCACTGTGTACCAGACATGATTCTAAACGCTTCATGTGCACTAACTCAATCCTCACTATTATTATCACTCCAATATTACAGACAAGGAAGTTTAAGAGCAAGGAAGTTAAACAATATATCCAAGGCACACATCTCACGGTGTGAAGCTAGAATTTGAAACCAGTCAGTCTGGTTACCATTAGTCTCTCACCACTGTATTGTGCCAGTGTTTACTAATGTTTAACGAATTTACACGTTTAAAAAGAATGCTTATTTCAAACTAAATTTTATGTTATTAGAAACTGAAATGAGCTCATCTCTTGATTTAACAAGTGCTTTCTTAAAGCTTAGGATACATACCTGAACTTTCTCCCTTTCAGCATTTAGACTATCCTGCAGTTCCTGCAGCTCTCTTTCTAAAAGTTCAACCCTTTGTCGATAGCGCAGGCTCTCAACCTGAGCCACTTCAAACCTAGTTTCAGCAATTTCTTTTTCTCGTCGTATAAATCTACAAGAATATGTATTTTATTTGAATAGAAAAATGCCAACAACATAACATTTCAAAACTTGGATAATTTTTAAGATGACAAAAATCATTCACTTTAAAAACTATTTTTACAAAATGCTTTCATTAAAAAATAATGGGGGATATATTTTATTACAGACAGTGGCTTCTATCTTTAAAATAATCCGAAAGGCAATTAATTTTCTAAAGAACCCACTCAAGTTCTTACTATTAGATTCAACTTGAACTAATTTATTTAAATTGGCATATGTCTAAATGTCAAAAGTGATCACTAATTGGGTGATAGTGGCTTTGTTGACTAATAAGAGACAAAATGAGCTTTACGCCTAAATATCCTGTAACTCCCACTTGTCTAATTTATACATTTATAGTGTAAACTTCATAATTGTTGTTAACCACAGAAGTAAAAAGCATTAAGAATATATTGGATTTACCTGAGAATTTCCAAAATTTGTTCTTGAGATTTTCCTTCTTCACTGAGAGATACATTCAATGGACCTTGTACACCTTCCTTCATAGAGGCGACGATTTTGTCACTTAATTTTTCAATCTGATCATGAAGTAATCTGTTTTGTTTTTCTAGATCTTCACAGCGAGACACACTCTTGGAAACTTCATCCTATAATCCAAGAGTCTATCATAATACCAGATTTTCCAATGTACATTAAAAAAAAACTTTCAATTCTCTAAACATTCTGATGTACAATATGATTATGATGTACAATAATACCTTCAACATTCTCTCTCTTTCCTCCCAAGATGCTTTACATTCCAACAACTGTGATTCTGCTTTCTGGGTTGTTTCTTCCAAGTGCTGACGCACTGACACCATTTTGGAAACCTGTTCTTTGGCAGCTTGTAGAGCTTCAACATCAGCAGCATGTAGCATCAATTCTCTCTCATACTTATTCTGAGCTTCCACAGCTATTTTAGCCTGAAAGGAATTATTTCCCCATCGACATAGATGATTAAAAACCCATAAAGCTAATCTTTGAAAAGATGCACATTGTATTATTTAAAGTAATAAAAGTGAAGACAATTTCTAAATGTACCAAAATAGGAGAATGATTAAAAATCACACTGTAGTGGGAAGCAGCCACACAGCACAGGGAGATAAGCTCGGTGCTTTGTGACCACCTAGAGGGGTGGGATAGGGAGGGTGGGAGGGAGGGAGACGCAAGAGGGAAGAGATATGGGGACATATGTATATGTATAACTGATTCACTTTGTTATAAAGCAGAAACTAACACACCATTGTAAAGCAATTATATTCCAATAAAGATGTTAAAAAATTAAAAAAAAAAATCACACTATCTATTTAATGAAATATTAAACATCTGTTCAAAATGAAACTTAAGAAGATGATATAGTAACTCGGAACAGCCTTTATGAAAAAAAGACTAAATATAACTGAGTTACATAAAATACATATATATACACAAAGTGAATGAAGGTAAATGAAAATAATCTATTTGAGTACTGAAAAATGGATACATTATTTGATTCTAATTTCCAATATTATGCTGTTTGGCAATAAGCCAAAGACAATTCATTTTTGTCTAATTTATCTTCAATTTGAAGCACTTTCCCCTGTATTCCATTTTTAAAGTAATCCTGATATATATACATGTTATGTATATAAGCAATATGTAAGCAATAAAGAATAGTAACCCAACAAATGGCTATTAATATACCACCAAACATAAAAATGAGAATGTTTCCAATATCCTTACATGTCTTTCCTTCCCATTCTACCATTTCAATAATTCCCATTTTCCTGAATTGTTTTACCATTTCTTGTTCATAAAAAGCAGTATCACATATATGTGTGTGTGCATGCTGTATGTATACTTAAATAATGTGGTTTTGTACTTTTAAAGCTTATAAACAGTGGTGTATAGAAATCTGTGTAAGCTCAGTAATACATTAAAAAGGTATTAAAATTATTTTGTTGAGAAAAGTATCTCTATCGTGTCTGTAGTACAGCTTTACAACCAGAATTAGTGAAGGACTACAATAATGAAAGAATGTTTGCAGGCCTTCCCTGGTGGCGCAGTGGTTGAGAGTCCGCCTGCCGATGCAGGGGACACGGGTTCGTGCCCCGGTCTGGGAAGATCCCACGTGACGCGCAGTGGCTGGGCCCGTGAGCCATGGCCGCTGAGTCTGCGTGTCTGGAGCCTGTGCTCCATAACGGGAGAGGCCACAACAGTGAGAGGCCCACATACCACAAAAAAAAAAAAAAAAAAAAAAAAAAAAAAGAATGTTTGCAAGTGAAAGCAAGTACACATGTAATCTCCTACTCCTATTTTTCTATATTTTTCCCATTTATCAACTTTGTTTTGTTAATGGATATTGCTCTACAGGTATCTCCTACTTTTTGAAAGTTTGCTTTATGCCACTTTGCTTTTATGAAAAACCTACATTAGCGTCTGTTTTTGCTAACCAAAAGAAATCCAAAGAGCATTTTTGCTTTTACAAAAAAAGGAGAAAAGTGAAAAGTGTTCAGCGTTTGTTTTGCAGGAGCCATTATAGAGGCTGTGCGCACCCCGAGTAGCAAGAGAGGCACCGCCAAGCTCCCTCCCTGAGAACTACACTCAGAATCTCAATATCAAGCTGTCAGAGCTTTGAATTGTGTCTGTGAGCATCTATGCTTTATCTCAATTTATTTTGTGCTTCCATTAGCAAGATGTGTCCTAAGCTAATTGTTTCTTCACTTCATGACATTGCAGTTTACACACGGCTTCATAGGAACTTTCTACTTTTGGACAGCAGGGGAAACCTGTGTTTACTTTTAGCCTTCATATATACTTTTCAACTGATGTTATTCCAAGTTCCACAAGAGTGGAAATAAACCTGCATTTTTGTAAGATTCACCAATCCCCAAAATGCATTAATATACTCCAAGAACTGTTCCCTAAGATCAAAGCTCACTTCTCGATAACTGGCTCTAAGAGTGACACTTACTTGTTCCTGACAGTCCCGTCTGGCTTGCTGCTCATTACTCAAAGCTGTGCCTGCTCTCTGAAGAGCTTCTTGTACTTCATTCTGAACACTATTGAGTGTTTTCTTTAACTCAGATAACTAAATCAGAAGAACAAGATTAAAACCAGAGTTAATTGCAAACTTACTTTAAAAATACTGAAGATAGATTTTTCAAAATACAAGTAGCCCAAAGACTTCTTACTAAATTTAAAATAGTCATAACCTGATATAATCTACTGGACAAATTTTGCAGGTCTATGTTGACCCCACATTACTATCTGCAAAAGTCAATTTTTAGGCAGAGGCTTCTAAAAAGCAGCACTGATACCTAGTACCATAAAGTAGTCTTAAATATCCAAAAGGAAACATGTGCAGATGTACAGAGTAAAACATAAAACTAAAATTGTTGGGTATGTGTTCATTCAATATCTGTTGAGATGAACTGAATAGTAGCTGATGAGCTAATTAAAAGAATTTAAATTCTTACCATAGAAAAAGTGATTGATATGGTAAAAACTTAATTTACCTGTTGTTCCATGCTCTCTATGGCTCTTCTCTTGTCATCCTGAAGTTCCTGTTTTTCCTTCTCTACTTCCATTAACTTCTTTTCCAGCTGTGTCTGAAACTCAGCTGACTCTTTTAAGCGAACTTCAATATTCTTATGTACTTCTTCTGTCACCTTTGCCATCAACCAAACAATAAGATACAAAGAATATACATATTTAAAATTATACAGTTACTTTCCCCAAATCTAAACTAAATTTAAAAAATACTAAAATTAATGTTTGCCTCGTATTTTTTTTAAAAAAATCCATCAAATGCTGATTCAAGAGTTCAAAAACATCACTTAAAACTATGCATAATTTACCTCTCTACCTGTTTACTGGCCATTTTTCTTTTTTGAAGTGAAATTTCCAATTTTCATTTTCCCCTCATTCTTCATATCCACTTGCCAAATCTGTCCATTCTACCACTGAAAGGGGTTTTTCTCCCCACATATTTTGATTTTCATGATGCCAGCCACGAAAGGATCTTTTAAAACTGTGGCCCTAGTCTATTGCTATAGCCTCCAAAACAAACTTTGTACCCTCCAATCTATTACATTAATCTTTCTAGTTAAAGCAAATTCTGGTTATGACATGTTGGAAAAAAATCAATGCCTCAATAATCTTACAACGTATAATTTAGTATGACTTGAAAACCTTTCACATTTGGCTCCTGACTACGTTTATAATTATATTCCTCACTATTTCACTTCATAAATGCAACACACTAACTAGCCTTTTTATCTTGGCTGATGGTGCCTTCTACGTGGAATAACTTCCTACCTTTAACTATCCAAATGATGCTTTCTTTCAAGGCTGGACACAAATGCCTTCTCTCCTGTGGAGTTATGCATACTCAAAAGACAAATAATCTCACCTACCTCCCACTCACATCAACATTTCATCTATACCTTTTCTACAGCAATACACTTTCCATGTTGCACAAATTTTGTGTGATCTTTTTGTTTGTTTTATTTGGCTTATTAGACTCAAGCACTCTTAAGAGGTAAGTGCAATGTCAGTCAAATCCATACTTTTACACAGTGTCTTACACATAGCAACAACCTAACTTAAAAAAAAAAGTTAGTAAGTGCACGCAAACCGATTTCAAAATTGTATATACCTGTTTTTCCTTGTTGAGGGACTCTTCCAAACTAGTAACCATTGCACGATACTGTTCCACATTACTAGTGCTTGTTTTGAGTCTTTCCTTCAAGTCATTCACCTGCTCTTCTGCCTGCCTTAGCTGACTCAGAAGGTCATCCACATCTTCTTTGTTGCTAGGCTGACCTAAAAGATTTAACAGCTTTCTTAAAATGAACACGTTAAAAGATATTAGAGATGACTGTTATCAATCCTGACTGTGAAGTTAGGATTAAGGCTGAAATAAGTAGTTAACTACCTAAAAAGTATATTTCAACCCATACTGAATACCAAAATAAAACCAGGTTACTGTTAGTATGTTATTTCTTCAAAAGAACTTTGCTGTTACAAATATTTTTTTTAAAAAAAGATACTTAAAAAGAGAATACAAAATATTTCCACTAAACTGAGACAGTTACTTGAAGAAATTACCATTCTTAATTTATTTAAACGTTGTTTATTCCAAAACACTACACCTTAATCATTTAGTGCAATTTTCATTCTAAAATTCATGGAAAAGGAAGAAATTGCAGATTAGAAAGAATGTTTTCATACCATATGATAACAAGAAAGAAGTATTGGATAATTATATATATATACTATATATATCACATATACACATATATACTTATGTTTTAAATTTCTCTTCTATTAAGAAATAAAACCATGTAGAAAATCTGGACACAATGGCTTTGCATTTGAAATAATGTATTGACAAAGAGAAGCAAAACCTAATGAGACAAATCTTTTACCTGTGGCTATCAATGAGCAAAAATTAGAAATGTTGCTCTAAAAGAGACCAAGCCAATCAATTATTTCTGTAAGTGAGCCATATCATTACAAATTCAACAAGTAACCTCATCTCGAAAGGGAGAGTTAAAAATTCAAGTATTAACCCTCCACAAGAGAAACATTCTTAAAGTATCAGTAAAATGGTTTCAATAATTGGAAAACTAAGAGCATATCTTGGTCAGCTGCCATATGTACAACTATTCCGAATCTTCCAAGTCTGCAAATTTATTAATTTAAGTGGAAAACTGAGCTTTACTATAGGAACAATAAAGGTTTTTTGTTTTTTAAATCTTTTGCTAGTATCCACAAAGAATAGGCTATTTATCTACAGGATATGTTATAAACCTAAAGAGGTACTTTTTATCAGCCTACTTAATTATTTACCTTTACCAGTTCTCTGTGAGGACTGAGAAGCAAGCTGGACTTCCACATTACTAAGGTGCTGTTTCAATGTAGCAATTTCCTTTTGAGCATTTTTTAACAGTTCTTTTGTGTTAAGATGAAGATTAGTCTCAGTATCCAGCTGTCTCTTTGTATCTAAAAGTTGAACCTATAAGAAAAAATACATTAACCCTACAAACATTTACCTTTAAGTTCTTAAGTAACTAGAGGTTCAAGTTATCTTTTTACAGAACTTTAACACTCTGGCTAAAACAGGGTAACAGAGATGAGATTTACCTCCCCATCTGAAACAACCAAAATCAAAAAAACAAACACCAACCAAAAAACCCCAGACAAAACACATTAGAACAACTGTGATACCTGAGTTAGGAAACAAAAGAGGTGAACCCTACAATTTCCCAACTTATTGATTTAAGAGTGTGCAGGCTAAGGCATAGGGAAAGGGAAATGAGGCCCACAGGATTCCTGAATTGAGAACATAGAACTGAGAGTAGAAGAAGGCTAGTTTGAATTCATAAGACAATCAGAGAGAAGAGAGCTGCACTGAGTACTGTGATTTGCACAGGATCCCTCTTGAATATTCAGCAAAATTGTGATCAGTGCATGCCTATGAAATTACCCTAGACAGGGTAAAGAATCACCCAAAGAGACTGAATGAAGACTCTCTGGTGCTCAGAGAGAGTTATTAGGAATAAATAATGCCTGTTTCCAGCAGCCTGACTGCAAAAGCTCTTAATTCACTGGGCACTGGGACTAGTAGTCAGGAAGATACTGGCTTGGTAGCAGTGAATAATTAGTTCTAAACTGAGCACTGCTTTGGGCCTGCCTAATAAATCGTAAAAAATATATTCAATAGAATCAAACTATTTTCAATGAACTTTACTGCATTCCAGAACAAAGTTCAAGATTTATAGAAATACAGAAATATCCAGCACCCAATAGGATAAAACCCAATCAAAAATTACTAAGCATACAAAAAGGCAAGACAAACTTACGAGTCTGTAAGAGATCTCTTCAAAACTATGCTTCAACATGAGATGACAGTTTATCTACACACCAGCTTAATTTTTAAACATAAACATTCTACAGAAATTCAGAACACAGACTCACATCTAGATTTCTAGTAAGTGTATGCCTTTGTTCCACCTCATTTTCCAACTTCTTCTTTAGATGGGATATCTCATGTTCCAGTTTTTCTATCTGGCTACTAAGCCTTTGTTTGGTTTCTGTTTCAGATCGTTCCAATATTCCCTAAGGTAAAAAAAGATTTTTGTTATACTTAAGAAAAAAGTAACCCCCCCCCCCCACCAAAAAGAAAACCCAAAGGCAATAGAAAATTATGGGAATACAACTCATTTCTACATGAAGAGGTTAATATCTAAAACATTTACCAAGAAGGTATTTGACATTATCCATACTAAAACATCTATTTAATAGGGAAAATAAAAACCATATTACCAATGGCCATTCAGATTTCTTGAAGTTTTAAAGACTATAAACCAAAGATTAAATCTTGTACGCAATTAAACTGTACAGGACTCTGAATATAGACCTGAGGATTAAAACTGCCAATTGCATGGCTTCAGTCAGTTTTCTTTAAATGTTTTATTTAGAATATTGACGTCTTAATAAACTTCAAATTCAATGATCATAATGCATGACAAAAATGACATGAATTTTCTCATTAAGAAACCTGAGAAAATACAATGTCAAAATTGTTCAAATATAACTTAATTTTTCTACATGTCCTTTTTTATTTGGTTACCTGAATTGTTTGCAGATTAGTTAGCAGCAAGTTTTGCCCTCTTTGTTCAGCCAACAAAGATTCTCTTTGCTGAGAAAGACGAACTTCTGACAATTTAAGCATTTCCTTTTCCTTTTTCAAATTTTCTGCTCTTACCTTGAGGCAAATACAAGTTAAAGAAAAAATATTGAAAAGCAATGTGTCAAATGTAATAACACAATTATAAAATTAAAATGATTCTTCATTACTACATATTTCTTAATGTTAGAAACTAACAGTAGAGACTACATCTCTTCACTATATAAGGAAATACAACTCTTAGTTTCATGTATTGAAATATGAAGCAAATATTGGAAATACTAATAGATCAAAGGAAAAAATCTTGCAATTACCACAAATACTTACACTATCTTTGCTCTAACAAATCAGACTTTAAAACAAACAATAAAAAAATCTAAAATGCCAGAGTGTAAGAGGCAAAACTGAAAAATTGTGCTATAGTCATACCTGCATACTATTAAATTATGCAAGTTTAGAATCTAAGCTTGGTTTCTAAGGATCTGTTTGAAAGTGCTGACTGATCTATTTAAACTTTTTTCCCCCATAAAG
This sequence comes from Aethalodelphis obliquidens, assembly GCF_003676395.1. NCBI lineage: Eukaryota > Metazoa > Chordata > Mammalia > Artiodactyla > Delphinidae > Aethalodelphis > Aethalodelphis obliquidens. Next base: position 12,236,094 of record NW_020837992.1, on the reverse strand, counting down.
ACTCTGAGTTTCATGGGATATAGGAGGGTTCGCTGAAAATCAATATCCTCAAATATTCATATTTTCAGGATGAGTCAAAAACTATCAATCATAAAACTTACTCCACCAGTTTGAAAAAGTGCTGCTGTCTAGTCTCCACAAAGGAGTGGGTACAAGACAAAAATGAAAGAATATAGCCAACAGAATTAGAAAAGCTAGGTTTTAAGTCCCAACCAACCCATCTCTCATCATGGCCCCAAAACAGGCAAATTACTTAGCTTCTGCGTCTGTTTCTCGATAGGCCAAATGGGGGACAACTGTACCTAGTTCATAAGTAATGATTAAAAAGTTGTAAGAGACAGTTTTATAAAAAGTAAAGCATTGTATGAAAATTTATCTTCAAAGAATTTAGAATTTAGTTGAAAGTACTGTCAATTTCTGATTGACATTTATATTCATCATTCATTTCATCAATTATATTTTATTCACTGAAATTCAGAAATATAATTCAATGCTAATGAAATTTTTATACTGTCCTTTATTAGAAATAAGAATGGATAAAATATTCACCCACTGCCTTTGTTGTAACTAGAGCAACAGTGACTTACAAATTTATTTTGAAATGGAAAATCTGTAAGACAATCTTAGTCTAGACAAACAAACTTCTTTCCCTCTCCAGTTTTATTAGAAACAATCACCCAACTGATCTGATGGACAAGTGGATGCCTGGAAACTATTTGATAAGGACATGTAATTCACAAACCTCAAATATCTACATTACACCAACCAGTAAAAGCAAAGTAATAATTAAAAAACAAGTGTCAAATGCAACTTATAACGCAAGTGAGATGCCGGAAATTGGTCTCACTTCTGCAACAGCTAGCTTTTCATTAGCTCCTCTCAAATCTTGTGTCATTGTGTTGATGATCTGTTCCTGCTTTTGAGTTGCTGCAGTGAGTTTCTGATTTCTCTCGTGTAGGGATGTTATTTCTCGACGATATCCTTCAACATTATCTTGTAGCATTTCATAACTTATATGAAAAAAAAAAAATTCCATAAGCAACTGAAGTACTATATCCTAGCTTAGTTCCTTGATTTTCACAAGAACTTAATTTTACATGATTAATAATATGAAAACAGTGGCTTGTGTAATAATGTAAAAATCTCCATTCTTTTTTCTAAATTCCACATTTAGCAGTCAAATTCAAATTCTAATTAAACACAGTATTTCATGCTGAATTAACTTTTTAATCTTACTCATTTACAAGTATTCTAATCATATTCAAAATAATGCCATATAATGTTGATACACGAGACACCCATCACTATACAGTATGCAATTTAAGATATTCACTCATGGTTAGTGATGGATTTTTGCCAGTCCTTTTTTTCTCTCTAAAATTCTTCATGTTATTTTCTTATGTGCTTGAAAGCTTAGAAAATGGCTGGCTAGAGCTATCAACATAGGAGAAAAAAAGGTGCTTTTATTGGGATATCAAACTGTTGGAATGTACAGAGACAACTTCTTGTCATATACTTACAAAAACAGTTTGACCATGTAGTATACAAAGAAATAAGTTTTCTCCTAACTTGATAAACTAACAAGTATTCAATGGCTCTGGTAATAACTATGGAATGAAATTTACCATTATTCCTTTGTTAAGTGACCAAGAAAGTGAATTTTCCCAAAATTAACTCGCTAGAGCCTGCTTCTCTTCTACCTAGACTAGAAAAGGCTGAATTTGCTCACAGTTCTCTTATCTTCCTTACTTAAAATAATTAAGTCCTATGGAAACAGTATCTTCTTTAATCTCAGGAAGGAAAAACAGCAACATTCCTTACATGAACTTCAACTTAACTAAATAACTACCTGGACTCCTTAGCAATATCCAGGAAAATCATTAACCAAAAGTAAAAAATGAACCCCTGTACATCTCATCCTGGATCAGAATCCACCAAAAAAAGTAACACTATTGCAAATTAACACTTGAATTTGATTCAACTGAAAACTAAGTATACCGTTTAGACTTAATTTTTGAAAAGAAAATTTACCGTTTAGAAGCAAAATCTAGCTGGGTAGAAATTTTGGTATTTTGTGATCGCAAATCTGTGACTTGCTCCTGAAGTTTCTCAAGCTGCTCATTCTGCATTTTTTCATTATCTGCCTTTTCTTTTTTGTAGTTCTCAAAAATTTCCTGCAACTAAATATTGGAGAAATTATTAGAAGATGATAGTCCCTGTTCTCAAAAAACCTGACCCAAGATAAAGCTGTAAAGGTGGGGTCTTTACCTGTTTAAGGGCAGCCTTGGCTTCTATAGCCTCTGCTGACTCAATTACAGGTACTGGAGTAGGAGTGGAAACAGTCTGTGATGTACTTGAACGTTTTTGAGTTGACACAAGAGAACTATCATCTAAGCTTGAAGCTTCAGAAACGTAAAAAGAATGATGTAACATTTCTTCACAAAATACGTCATTACCAAAAAACAAGCTGACTCATTTAAATGAAATCATAAGATTATAGAAATTATGAGACAAAGAACCTACTAAACAATTTATTAAAGTTATTTATGACTTCTAGTTAAATAAAGGTAATTTTTGCAGATTAAATGTCAAAACATAACCAGAATAAACACTGTAATTCATTGCTTCTCAGATGCATATTTTTCAACAATGACCAGCATTTTTCTTACCTAATATATTTTAGAATTGATGACGTGCTATGATCACTCATATACGGTAGTCAAATTTGAAGTTAGCACTGTTAAAGTAGATACTAGTTATATTGCAAAATCCATTCCCTAATATACATTTCAGAAATATTTCCCCAAAATACTTGGAAACTTTTAAGATACGTATAAAAACGTACCTTGTAAAGGAATGGTAACTCCTGTTGTCTGTGACAACAAAATACGGTACATATCACGCTGACGAACTATGGAATCAACAAGCTGCATTTGATGTCGTCGTGATTCACGGAGTTGTTCCAGTTCAGCGAGGGCGCTCTCAAGTTTGAGCTGAAGCTCAGTTATTCTGCAGGAAAAGAAATCAGTCTATTTCACAGGACTGAGATTGAGAGGCAGTCATAATTTCTATTGCAAATTGACTAAGCATTTTATCGCCTATCATTAAGCACAGTATTTTCATCTCTCTTATCCTTTCTTTCTTCTGCTGCTATTTTAAGAATCACTTTTAAAACCCCCACCATATAGGACACAGACACTCACCAACGTCATCTGAAAAATTTGTTTGCAAAAATTAAACCAATTCCACTGAGTCCAAACTCCAGTCTTCTTACTTTCATAGCCATTCTTCCTCCTCTAGTACCAAAACCATTTTTTCCCAAAAAATTCTTTACTGTAATTCCTTAAATATCTTCTCCATGAAGCCTGGCCTGTTCCCTAAAATCTAGGCTGGGTCTCATACCCTACGCTCCCATGGATAGGCTCATCTATTACAGCACTAATCACACTGAACTAAAATTATCTATTTATTGATCTTATTATCTATTTTATCTATTATCAGTCTCATCCACAAACTGAGGTCCCTGAGAGTAGAATTTTTGTTTTTTTGGGTATTGTTGCTCAGCTGTTTTTTTCTCCTAAATCACTATATTCCCAATATCCAGCACTGTTAGGGGCACACAAAAGGTTTCAATAAATGTTTGCTGAATAAACCAAAGTAGTCTATTGCTTACTTGGATGAAGTTGTTTCTTGTTCTTCTCTTTCTCTGGTTTCCCCAAGTTCCCGAAGGGCCACTAAGAGACGTTGATTTTGCTGTTGAAGCTCTTCAATGTTTCTGTAAGATACTAGGTGCTGTGATATTACTTCAGATGAACTACTTATATCAGCAGAGCTTACTTCCTCATCACGGATTACATGGTTACCCCTCGCTTCTTCAAGTTCCATTAGAAGCACTCTAATCTAAAAAAGGGTTTTAATATGTTATCAAATAGTATTGGCTTTGATTCTGGAAATGTTTAGAAGAAAAGTAAAAATTTTCAAGTGACAATGTTACTTTATGAACACTGTCAACTTAGTATTAAATTATCTTGAAAAACAAAACATCAAGCTTATCATTTTAGATATTAAGGCCTAAATAAAGAAAACCTTAATGGAAAAATTTATTTTTCATTTCTATGGACGTATGTAATGAAAACTACTATTTTTTTAAAAAACAGATTCCAGAAGCATGGTTCCATTTTTCTAAAACAAAGACCAAATAAAACACACAGAAATATATACCCATTTTGTGTGTGTGTGTGCGTGTATGCTTGCACTCGCATGCTTATATATGTATTATGTGGTGGGGCAGAAGGGGAGCATGGAAAATAGATGTTAATTTCATTCATGTGAAATTTTTATCTATGTTTGTGTGTACGTGTGTATACCCACACACAAAAATTAGGGTAAAATATATGAACAAAACAGACCTACATTTCCAAACCTGTTCAGTTAAATAAAAAAGTGGTAGGGTAATGCATTTATAGATGCATATACAAAATGCATGATTTTATTTTAGTAAAAACAAAGAATGTTTACATATGTTTACATATGCTCTTGTGTATCTGTACATATAAGAAGACGTGAAAGAATACACCATTGGTGAAAGAATAACACCATTCTGTTAACTCTGGGACTTGGGCAGGGGAAGAAAACTTTTATTTACCTTTGAATTACTTCATTTATTACAACCAGTACCTTCAATTTGAAAATTTATCAAACACATAAGGAAAAGAGAAGGGGGAGCAGCTACGGGAAAACAATGACTAGGCTGCAATTCTGCTAGAGTGGTTTTCTTAGTTGATGAGAATTTCGTATGTGCTAGTTCTACCTTACATACCTGCAAACAGATTCAAACACTACTAGGCAGTCAGTTCAGGGAAAAAATACAGGAAAAGAAACAAAAAATTCTAACCTGTTGTGAAAGATCTTTTATTTGTACTTCCATTCTTTGATTGTCTCTTTCAAGCACAGATGAATGTTTATTGGCTTTATCTGTGTCCTCCTGCAATCGCTGAATCTCCTTTAAAATGAAAAGTCAAATGAAAATTGTTTTTCCTTCTAAGATCTATATAAATAGCAGTTACACAAACAACAAAAATATTCAGTGCTCAAATACCACAGTAATCAACTTATAAATAAAAAAATTCTATATAATATACTAGCCTCTAAAGAGAAATTTCTTAAAAATAGGAATACATGTACTTCTTAATATCTCAAATATTGCTCATTATAATGTTCATCACTGTACGATAATGATGAGGAATTCCCCCTAAGTTAACTGTGAACTACAATGTTACAGCCACACCAAATTCATAGTGTATTATCAAATGATATCAGAGAAATACTCTCAAAAGCTTCATTACTAAGACAAAGACAAAGGACTGCATTACAATGATGATCATTATTATACTATCTGGTAATAAATGTTAAAAGTAAAAAATGTTGGGTAAGATGCATAAAAGACTTGGTTTTATTAAAAATGCATCAGGAATTAATTCTAAAGAAGCAGCAGCCAATGTAACAAGGCTGTTAAAAAAAGGAAAGAAATTACAGCATATTGCAGTGCTCTGTAAAGTTTAGCATCACAATATCATTAGGGATTTAGGGGCACAGTTTTAAGGAGCTTGATGTAAGCAAAAAATATCTTTGAAATCTTATGTTTTATCTCAAATTTATACAAAATTTGCTTCTTAATGTACTGTTTTCACATAATAATGTTTTACACACTATTCGAGTGAAAGATGGCTCATATTTTTCCTGGTGTTTAAAGTACTTCTGAGCACAGTGCCCTCAGGGAACATGGATAAACCAATTTCAGTTGACAAAATGAAGCAGGCAAATATTCATGAAAGATGGTAACGACACAAATCTACTGAGTTCAAACTGGGATAAATTAAGATGCCAAGGAAGGAAGTAATTTGGTTATAAAACTCTAAGAATCTAACAAATAAGCACCACAGAATCTAGACTGGACATGATGTATGTTATGGACAGAAGATTCAGCTATGAAAAACATACAGAAATTATCTTTAAAGTCTTCGGCAGTTATGAAAAATGTCTGTGTTTATTACTGTGCCTGTATGTTAGTGATGAATTAACAAATAGGTTTCCCCCACAATGAACAGCTGCTATTATCTAATTTTTAAGCCCCTCTACTTTACTACCTCCTTCAGACAATAAGCTCCAAGCAAAATGCTCACTCTCAACAGTGAGAAAGTCAAGTAGATCCAAAGGACCTCTTTTTAAACCACATCAAAGGGGCAGAGGTGTGTCTAAAACCTAATATTCTGTCAAGGCAAGACTGCTAGACATCATTTGATTTAGGAGAAAGAGAACATTAGACACAATACACCCTGATTTAAACTGACATCTAAATTGTAATAACAACAGCAACAAAAGTTTAAGGTGAATTAAGGATACAATTTATTTATACAATATATTTATACTCTCAAAAAAAAATTATCAGTTTAGATACAAGTTGATTTAACTGATTTTCCCCAATAAAACTTGCTTAATAAATCTTGAAGATTTCTCAGTAATAACAGTCGTATCCTAAAAACAACATTATCAGCATATAAATACTCTTTTTAAACCATTACCTGTTAAAAAGGAATTTTAAGAGGTAAAGAATATTTACAAACTTCTTTAGTACTTCTAATATGCAAAGGAACAGTAACAAAATAATGTATATAAAGATTTGCCAAATTGTGAAACGATATTTAAAAAAAGGAATTCTTTTCAATGGTAAGTCAAACAATATTATCATTTCTAGACAGAATATCAGAATTGCCTGACAAAAAATGACTATTGCTAAATTTAGAAAGGTTCTATTAACAGAGATTGTTATTTTAATCTGAAGAGTAGCCCAGGGAGATTTGGCTATTTATCATCCACTAGAGAACCCTACAGAAATCATCCCAAATGTCTTAAAAAATGCTAAAGGTTTTCAATGTTAGCTGAATAAAGATAAAACATTTTGCAATTACAGATGTTTAATAATGTAATGACAAGTTCTAAAATATATAATTACCCTATCACTGAAAAAGTGGTTAGCCTTTTAACTTAAATTCTTTAATTCTAAGAAAGAACTACCCTATCTAGTAAATGGTTTCTCATATGTATTTTTTCTACAGTTAAAATTTAGGAATGGAACCAACCTTCATAGCTTGTTCAAGCTTAACAGATAAACTTGCCACAGCTTTCTGGGCACGTTCATACTCCTCACGTTGGCGTTTCAAAATTGGTGCTTTGGCTTCAACTTCTTTCACTATTTCATCTAGATACTTATTAATTCTTTTGTTCTCTAGTTTCTCCAAAAGCAGCTGATCCTGAGTTTCCACATAAGCATTATACAGCTGAAAGAAGAAGAGGGGTCATTTCAAACCTAAGCATAACAGATATACACAGTTTGTCTAGCTTCTTCATAAACATTCATTAGCAATTACACAAGATGGAAATGTTTACTGTATGTTACACAGAACCAGGAACCAAGAAAGCCTTTCCTGGGGACTTCCCTGGTGGCACAGTGGTTAAGACTCCACGCTCCCAAAACAGGGGGCCCAGATTTGATCCCTGGTCCGGGGACCAAGAGTTTGCATGCCACAACTAAGGAGCCCATGAGGCACAACTAAAAACAAACAAACAAACAAAAAAAGTAAGAAAGCTTTCCCTAAAACGATCCGTTAATCACTAGGCAATTTTAAGAATAATTTTTCTGGGGCATAAGTGTCAGAGAGATGTGAACACTTTTGCTGAAGGAAAATAACAAGATTTAATACCATTTTTACCTCAGTTAGCTTCATGCCAGGTTTCACTATCTTAGCTACGGCTGCTGCAGTAGGAGACATGGCTGCAAGCTCTTCTTCAGACAAGATGGCCCCTGAGCCAACACACAGAAATCGAGTATATTTTTGTAAAATTTCAAAGTAAAGCCACTAATATTTCTTACAAGTAAAAGTGATACCTACTGTACATTACATATAAATTCCTATGAAGACTATATAAAATATGACAAGTAACACAATTCTAAAAACCATGCAGTAATTATAGTTAAAACTATTCTGGAAATTGACACACAATTATGTGTGATCAAATGGTACTTATACCTAACAATACAATAAAGATACAGATAAAGTAATGCGGAACTAAAAATAAATAAATTGTAATGCTATAACTTAATGAGTTTCCTACATCACAACATGACAAACACTATTAGTGAAGTTAAGTGAGGACTATGTAGGGAAGTTCTAGTATTTCAAACCTTTAATAAGCATCTATTAATCCATACCTTTACGTTTTGTGGCAGAAAGCAGGTCATTTGCATTCTCTAATTCCTTCTCTAATTTCCTTATTTTCTCAAGCATTTCTTTTTCCATTTGATCTTTAGATTCCTCTACTTCTAGAAGATGATCTTGTATTGCTTTATTGGCTAAAAACATTTTTAGAGACAGAATAATCAAGCACATAATTAAAATCTTTAAGTTACAGAATGTAACAGAATAGTCAGCACACAATATTAAATTCTACAGAGGCTGTGGTTGACAGTTATTACCCACTGGAAGCTCTTGATGTACTTATAATTCCTGAGGTGTCCTGGCCTAGTCAATCTATTTCTCCTTTTGATGTCCCTTTTATAAGAGGGGAAAATAGGGGAACTCAAATTATAAAAAAAGTGGCTCTAAGTGTCTCTTTGGTTTTAATCTGATCTTAGATGTCTAGAACATAGGAAATGCCTGGAAAAGATCATACATAAATAACTTACATTAAAAAAAAGCAGGAATATATGAAATCAAAGACTTTAAAATACATTATAACTTAAAAAGTAAGGCTTATTTATGGATTAAGAGAGTACCCAAACTATAAACCTATATGTATTTATCAAAGGAAACGTTTCAAAAATGGAAGAAAAATTTCCTATTACAATCAGAATATATATATAAGGTTATCAAATGAAAGAAACAGAAAAATGTTAGCTACTTATATTTTCAAATATTTGCTGAAAATAGAATTTAAAATTTCTTGAACTAAGGATCTTTCTTCTGTATCAAATTTTGTCCCTAATAAGGTATCTGACCTCCAAATCCAAAAATCTACAGAAGGGTAAAGAAAACAGTACCTTCTATCTAAAAACAAAATAATCTTCCCATAATTGGAAAGTCTTACCTTCTCCAGCTTCCTTCAAAAGTTTGTGTAATTCATCCACTGCTCGGGTCAGTTCATTGCTCTTTGCCTCTGAATCATCAGCAGCACTCTAAAATTTAATCTTAAAAAAGTTACCCAACATCCAATAATGCAACATTAGGACACTAAAGCATATGGTACGGTACCTACCTTGTAAAGATTAGAGAGTTTTATGTGAGCATTTAATTCATTGTGGAATTTCTCTTCCATACTGGCCTGCTGTTCCTTGGCCTGAGGGGGAAAAAAAAAGCCAACACCAAAAACCAAATTAGAACAGTCTGATTTGAACTGAATTTAGAATGCTTATCAAATGCCAAGATAAAAAATTCAGTTTTGAAAGTAAAGAGATGAAGACTAAAACACTAAAATTAAAATCAGTTGTCATTATAGAGATAAATTATCTTAAGGATAAAATGTTATTTTTATCTTAAAGTAGGATATTTAAATGTCATTAAAATTAACCATACTCGTTTTTAGACAGTACTTTGGATACAGTATGTAACTGATTCTAGCAATTTTAGCCTAGTTACATCCTATGAAAGTGCCCTGGCCATTTTGTGGTGCCAGGAATGGTTCAAAATATGAAATCATTTTATAAATCAATAGCTTCCTAAGTGTTACAATATTTTTGTAAAAGAGACATTTTAAACTGGTCAACTACACCTCTTTCAGTTTGGTCAACAGATCCTCTACATGCTTTTGAAGATTCTCATTTGATGTTTTCAAGCCATTCATCTGTTCTTCCATTCTAGAAACCTAGAAACAAAGAAGTAGAGTTGGTTGCGGGGAAGGATGTTGTATTAACTGAAATTAATTTGGTATAAAGCTGCCAAGTACCAGGACTGAGTGAGCCAGAGCCCCCTAATCAGCTGCTACTTTAACCCTGTCCTGTCTGGGTGGGGAACAGACGCCCGCAGGCTACCTACACGCAGAGGTGGGTCCAAATCCAAAGCTGAACCCCAGGAGCTGTGCGAACAAAGAAGAGAAAGGGAAATTTCTCCCAGCAGCCTCAGGAGCAGCGGATTAAAGTTCCACAATCAACTTGATGTACCCTGCATCTGTGGAATACCTGAATGGACAACGAATCATCCCAAAATTGAGGCAGTGGACATTGAGAGTAATTGTAGACTTGGGGTTTGCTTTCTGCATCTAATTTGTTTCTGGTTTTATGTTTATCTTAGTTTAATATTTAGAACTTATTATCATTGGTAGATTTGTTTACTGATTTGGTTGCCCTCTCCCTTTTTTTTTTGTATATATATATTTTTCCTTTTTCTCTTTTTGTGAGTGTGTGTGTATGCTTCTTTTGTGATTCTGTCTGTATAGCTTTGCTTTTGCCATTTATCCTAGGGTTCTGTCTATTTTCTTTTTTTTTTTGGTATAGTTTTTAGCACTTGTTATCATTGGTGGATTTGTTTATTGGTTTCATTGCTCTCTTCTTTCTTTCCTTTTTTATTTTTTACTTTCAATATTTTTTTTTGTTATTTATCTTAATAACTTAATTTAATTTAATTAATTTATTTTTCTTTCTTTCTTCCTTTCTTTTTTTTTTCCTCCCTTTTCTTCTGAGCTGTGTGGATGACAGGGTCTTGGTGCTCCGGCCGGTGTCAAGCGTGAGCCTCTGAGGTGGGAGAACCGAGTTCAGAACATTGGTCCACCAGAGACCTCCCGGCCCCACGTAATATCAAATGGTGAAAGCTCTCCCAGAGATCTCCATCTCAGTGCTAAGACCCAGCTCCACTCAACAAATAGCAAGCTCCAGTGCTGGACACCCCATGCCAAACAACTAGTAAGAAAGGAACACAACGCCACCCATTAGCAGAGAGGCTGACTAAAATCATAATAAGCTCACAGACACCCCAAAACATACCACCAGATGCAGTCCTGCCCACCAGAAAGACAAGATCCAGCCTCATCCACCAGAACACAGACACCAGTCCACTCCACCAGGAAGCCCACACAACCTAAAGAACCAACGTTACACACTAGGGGCAGACACGAAAAACAACAGGAATTACAAACCTGCAGCTTGCGAAAAGGACACCACAAACACAGTAAGTTAAGCAAAATGAGAAGACAGAGAAACACAGGGTAGATGAAGGAGCAAGCAAAACCCACCAGACCAAACAAATGAAGAGGAAATAGGCAGTCTACCTGAAAAAGAATTCACAGTAATGTTAGTAAAGATGATCCAAAATCTTGGAAATAGAATGAAGAAAATACAAGAAACGTTTCACAAGGACCAAGAAGAACTAAAGAGCAAACAATGATGAACAACACAATAAATGAAATTTAAAATTCTCTATAAGGAATCAATAGCAGAATAACTGCGGCAGAAGAACAGATAAGTGACCTGGAAGATAAAATAGAGGAAATAACTACTGCAGAGCAGAATAAAGAAAACAATGAAAAGAATTGAGGACAGTCTCAGAGACCTATGGGACAACATGAAATTCATCAACATTCAAATTATAGGGGTCCCAGAAGAAGAAGAGAAAAAGAAAGGGACTGAGAAAATATTTAAAGAGATGATAGTTGAAAACTGCCCTAACATGGGAAAGGAAATACTGAATAAACTCCAGGAAACCAGAGAGTTCCATAAAGGATAAATCCAAAGAGAATCACGCCAAGACACATACTAATCAAACTATCAAAAACTAAATACAAAGAAAAAATATTAAAAGCAGCAAGGGAAAAGCAACAAATAACATACAAGGGAATCTCCATAAGGTTAACAGCTGATTTCTCAGCAGAAACTCTGCAAACCAAAAGGTGTGGCAGGATCTATTTAAAGTGACAAATCGGAAAAAACTACAATCAAGATTACCCTACCCAGCAAGGATCTCATTCAGATTCAACGGAGAAATTAAAACCTTTACAGACAAGCAAAAGCTAAGCGAATTCAGCACCACCAAACCAGCTTTACAACAAATGCTAAAGGAACTTCTATAGGCAGGAAACACAAAAAAAGGAAAAGATCTACAATAACAAACCCAAAACAATTAAGAGAATGGTAACAGAAACATACATATCGATAATTACCTTAAATGTAAATGGATTAAATGCTCCAACCATAAGACACAGACTGGCTGAATGGATACAGAAACAAGACCAGTATATATGCTGTCTACAAGAGACCCACTTCAGACCTAGGGACACATACAGACTGAAAGTGAGGGGATGGAAAAAGATATTCCACGCAAATGGAAATCAAAAGAAAGCGGGAGTAGCAATTCCAATATCACACAAAATAGACTTTAAAATAAAGCCTATTATAGGAGACATAGAAGGGCACTACATAATGATGAAGGGATCAACCCAAGAAGAAGATATAACAATTGTAAATATTTATGCACCCAACATAGGAACACATACATACATAAGGCAAATGCTAACAGCCATAGAAGGGGAAATTGACAGTAACAGAATCATGGTAGGGGACATTAACACCCCACTTTCACCAACGGACAGATCATCTAAGATGAAAATAAATAAGGAAACACAAGCTTTAAATGATACATTAAATAAGATGGACTTAATTGATATTTATAGGACATTCCATCCAAAAACAACAGAATACACTTTCTTCTCAAGTGCTCATGGAACATTCTCCAGGATAGATCATATATTCGGTCACAAAGCAAGCCTTGGTAAATTTAAGAAAACTGAAATCATATCAAGTATCGTTTCCGACCACATGCTATGAGACTACGTATCAATTATAGAAAAAAAATCTGTTAAAAATACAAACACATGGAGGTTAAACAATACACTGCTAAATAACTAAGATATCACTGAGGAAATCAAAAAATACCTAGAAACAAATGACAATGAAAACATGACGACCCAAAACCTATGGCATGCAGCAAAAGCAGTTGTTAGAGGGAAGTTTATAGCAATACAATCCTCCCTCAAGAAACAAGAAACATCTCAAATAAACAACCTAACCTTGCACCAAAAGCAATTAGAGAAAGAAGAACAAAACAATGCCAAAGTGAGCAGAAGGAAAGAAATCATAAAGATCAGATCAGAAATAAATGAAGGAAATGATAGCAAAGATCAATAAAACTAAACTCTGGTTCTTTGAGAAGATAAAAAAAATTGATAACCATTAGCCAGACTCATCAAGATGAAAAGGGAGAAAACTCAAATCAATAGAATCAGAAATGAAAAAGGAGAAGTAACAACTGAAACTGCAGAAATACAATGGATCATGAGAGATTATTATAAGCAACTATATGCCAATAAAATGCACAATCTAGAAGAAATGGAAAAATTCTCAGAAAAGCATAACCTTCTGAGCCTGAACTAGGAAGAAACAGAAAATATGAACGGACCAATCACAAGCACTGAAATTGAAACTGTGATTAAAAATCTTCCAGCAAACAAAAGCAAACAAAAACAAAAAAAACAAAAAACAAAAAACCAGATAACTTCACAGGTGAATTCTATCAAACATTTAGAGAAGAGCTAACACCTATCCTTCTCAAACTCTTCCAAAATACAGCAGTGGGAGGAACACTACCAAACTTATTCTATGAGGCCGTCATCACCCTGATGTCAAAACCAGACAAAGATGTCACAAAAAGAGAAAACTACAGGCCAACATCACTGATGAACACAGACGTAAAAATCCTCAACAAAACACTAGCAAACAGAATGCAACAGCACATTAAAAGGATCATACACCGTGATCAAGCTCGGTTTATTGCAGGAATGCAAGGATTCTTCAATATACGTAAATCAATCAATATGATACACCACATTAACAAACTGAAGGAGAAAAGTCATATGATCATCTAACTAGATGCAGAAAAAGCTTTCAACAAAATTAACACCCATTTATGATTAAAAAAATCTCCAAAAAGCAGGCAGAGAGGGAACTTACCTCAATAAAACAAAGGCCATATATGAGAAACCCACAGCCAACATCATCCTCAATGGTGAAAAACTGAAACCATTTCCACTAAGATCAGGAACAAGCAAGGTTGCCCACTCTCACCACTATTATTCAACATAGTTTTGGAAGTTTTAGCCACAGCAATCAGAAGAAAAAGAAATAAAAGGAATCCAAATCGGAAGAGAAGAAGTAAAGGTGTCACTGTTTGCAGATGACATGATACTATACATAGAGAATCCTAAAGGTGCTAGCAGAAAACTACTAGAGCTAACCAATGAATTTGGTAAATTAGCAGAATACAAAATTAATGCAAAGAAATCTCTTGCATTCCTATGCTAATGATGAAAACTCTGCAAGAGAAATTAAGGAAACATTCCCATTTACCATTGCGACAAAAACAATAAAATACCTAGGAATAAACATACCTAAGGAGACAAAAGACCTGTATGCAGCAAACTATAAGACACCGAAGAAAGAAATTAAAGATGATACAAACAGATGGAGAGATATATCATGTTCTTGGACTGGAAGAATCAACACTGTGAAAATAACAATACCACCCAAAGCTATCTACAGATTCAATGCAATCCCTATCAAACTACCAGTGGCATTTTTCACAGAACTAGAACAAAAAAATTCACAATTTGTATGGAAACACAAAAGACCCTGATAGCCAAAGCAATCGTGTGAAAGAACAACGGAGCTAGAGGAATCAGGCTCTGTGACTTCAGACTATAATACAAAGCTACAGTAATCAAGACAGTATGGTAGTGGCACAAAAAGAGAAATACAGATCAATGGAACAGGATAGAAAGCCCAGAGATAAACCCACGCACGTATGGTCACCTTATCTTTGATAAAGGAGGCAAGAATATAATGGAGAAAAGACAGCCCCTTCAATAAGTGGTGCTGGGAAAACTAGACAGCTACATGTAAAGGAATGAAATTAGAACACTCCCTAACACCATACACAAAAATAAACTCAAAATGGATTGGAGACCTAAATGTAAGGCCAGACACTATCAAACTCTTAGAGGAAACCATAGGCAGAACGCTCTATGACATAAATCACAGCAAGATCCCTTTTGACCCACCTCTTAGAGAAATGGAAATAAAAACAAAAATAAACAAATGGGACCTAATGAAACTTCAAAGCTTTTGCACAGCAAAGGAAACCATAAAAAATATGAAAAGATAACCCTCAAAATGGGAGAAAATATCTGCACACGAAGAAATGGACAAATGATTAATCTCCAAAATACACAAGCAGCTCATGCAGCTCAATATTAATAAAACAAACAACCCAATCCAAAAATGGGCAGAAGACCTAAATAGACATTTCTCCAAAGAAGATATCCAGATTGCCAACACACACATGAAAGGATGCTCAACATCACTAATCGTTAGAGAAATGCATATCAAAACTACAATGAGATATCATCTCACACCAGTCAGAATGGCCACCATCAAAAAATCTACAAACAATAAATGCTGGAGAGGGTGTGGAGAAAAGGGAATCCTGTTGCACTGTTGGTGGGAATGTAAACTGATACAGCCACTATGGAGAACAGTATGGAGGTTTCTGAAAAAACTAAAAATAGAACTAACATATGACCCTGAAATCCCACTACTGGGCATATACCCTGAGAAAACCATAATTCAAAAAGAATCATGTACTACAATGTTCATTGCAGCTCTATTTACAGTAGCCAGGACATGGAAGCAACCTAAGTGTCCATCGACAGATGAATGGATAAAGAAGATGTGGCACATACATACAATGGAATATTACTCAGCCATATAAAGAAATGAAACTGAGTTATTTCTAGTAAGGTGGATGGACCTAGAGTCAGTCATACAGAGTGAAGCAAGTGAGAAAGAAAAAAACAAATACCGTATGCTAAAACATATATATGGAATCTAAAAAAAAAAAGAAAATATGGTTCTGAAGAACCTAAGCGCAGGACAGGAATAAAGACGCAGATGTAGAAAATGGACTTGAGGACACGGGGAGGGGGAGGGTAAGCTGGGAGAAAGTGAGAGAGTGGCATGGATATATATACACTACCAAATGTAAAATAGATAGCTAGTGGGAAGCAGGCGCGTAACACAGGGAGATCAGCTTGGTGTTTTGTGACCACCTAGACGGGTGGGATAGGGAGGGTGGGAGGGAGACGCAAGAGGGAGGAGATATGGGGATATGTGTATACGTATAGCTGATACACTCTGTTATACAGCAGAAACTAACACACAATTATAAAGCAATTATACTCCAATAAAGATGTTAAAAATAAATAAAGTTTAGCTGCCAAGTAAAAGCAAAATAATCCCCCACACCCAAAAAAGCATTTTACATAAAATATGAATGTTTAAGAAAATGAAAAATAGCTCACAGAACAACATGTTTAGTTTTAGCTCAGAGAAACTCACCACCACTTCTTAAACATGTGTCTTAGGAAGGACACACCATAAGACAGTAGATAGTATGAAAATTCATCCAAGGATATGTAAGTTCTTTATTTAAATGCAAGTCAGAAAGAGAAAACAAATATTGTATATTAACGCATACACGTAGAATCTAGAAAAATAGTACCGATGAACCTATATCCAGGGCAGGAATGTAGAGAATGGATATGTGGACACAGTGGGGGAAGCAGAGGGTGGATGAACTGGGAGATTAGGTTTGACATAAATACACTACCATGTGTAAAAAAGAGAGCTAGTGGCAACCTGCTGTATAGCTCAGGGAACTCAGCTCAGTGCTCTGTGATAATCTAGATGGGTGGGATGGGGGATGGGAGGGAGGTCCAGAGGAAATATGTATACATATAGCTGATTCACTTCATTGTACAGTAGAAACTATCACAGCATTGTAAATCAATTATAATCTGATAAAAAAAAATGTAACTAGTTAATTTCCTAGGCCAAATGTTTATGAGTTATGTCCTTCACATTGACCCCTAATCTTACAATATATTTAATTTGGTACTCCACTGAATAAATTTGTATAAGCTGGCACACAAATGTAAACTGTAACTAACATAAAGATACAATTTTACTAAATTACCTCCTCTTTTTTGTTTTCAAGATTACATTTAAGCTCAAGAATTTCATTTCCTTTATCTCTTCCGAGAGCCAGAAGTTCATCAGTTTTGGTCTTCAACTCTGTATTCAGCCAAGTATTCTGATTATGTAACAACTCCTTTTCTTGCTCCAAGCGTTTTTCTCGATACTAAGGAAATCCAAGAAAAAAAGGTTTACAGTTAAATATAGTATACAGTTATTCAAAAGATTTTGTGTATAGCTAAGGTACACAAGCAGAACTTTTACAACAGAAATAAGTATTTGCATGGACTCTTAACAGAAAAGAGAATCAGGTAAGAACAATATGAAACAAACATCATATAAGCAAAACAGTTCAATTAAAATTGTCTTAAAACTTAATTCCTTGATATTAAAAAAATATAGCTTTTAATTCATTTATAGATAACTTGCTTATATTTAAAATTTAATTTAGGTGAGTTTTAATCAAAAGTTGTATTCTATGCATTAGAAATTGTTTGTTTCTCACCTTAACAGAAACATCAGAAGCTTGAAGTTCATCGAATTTTAACTGAAGCTCACCCTTTGTTGCATTGCTTTCTTTAAGTTTTTCACTTAGACGTTTAACATCCTCTAGAAAGGTCAGAAGAGAATGTGAAAATGACTAATGAATGGTCAGAGGAACCAAACATCAAAAATGCATCTCTAGGAATACAAACACTTATATAAGTAGTTCTCAACTCTTCTATTTTAACTTGTTTCTGCCATACTTAATCACAAATTTAATTTTAACAAATAGATGATGAAGTCAAATTCATGCATCCAACCAAGCATGTAAATTATACTGGTTATCTTATTTTAAATGCAGTATCTAAAGCTAAATATACAATATTAACATTAATTCCCTCATATTAACCAAAAGTCTATTAAAATTTCACAAATTAGCCATTTCTTAAGTTAAAAAGCAATGATACATATTAAAACCTTACATTCAAAACAGCAGGAATATACATACTTAATTATTTTTGTATTCTTTACATGAAGGTTTTTATGAAAAAATTTAATTTTACTTACCCACTAGCTGATCAAAATCATCAACAAATACTTTGAATTAATTTTTCTGAGAATAGTTACTAATTGACTATTATTGTACAGTAACATAAGTATTTGAAAATTCTTCCTTCAGTAGAAATAAAAATTCTGAAAAATCTTATAAAAAGGAACCAAAGGGAACTGGATACCACTAAACTGCTTAAGAGTCACATTCACTTGAATACATCAACTGTATTACATATTATATTCTATGTCTAAATATCTTATATTCTTGCTTCCTAATTCTTTCAGCCTGTGCTTTTAAATACGGGCTCTCCTTTTAGGTTCTTATATTGAATGCTTGTGGACAGCTTATACCAGCAAGTGCGTCTGTATCAAAAGGAGTTCAGCCTCTACAACTGAACATCTGAACAGTTTCCAATTTGATACTATAAATAATACTGTAGTTCATAAACCTTGGTCCAAATTCCTTCAGATGTTTTTCATTTGTGTACTTGTCTATAGACACCTCTTTAAGGGCTCAGAATGATCTAGAGATAAATGAGTAGGAGAAACAACAGGATATTACTCTGAACTCTATTCTGAGCTATGACAAACACCAGCTAATAGAAATGGACTGGGGATTAAATCTTAGCACTGTTAGAAGAGAAAGAAAAGAGTGAAGTTAGAGACTAAGGTCCTTTTTCATACCTGTTAAATATTCAAGTTCTTGAGATAGTCTCTCATTGGTTCTAATTAAGTCTCTTTTCTCAGCTTCTAATTCTTCCTTTGTCCTTGTAAACTGGCTCTGTCATATAAAGGAGTTAGCATAAAACATTTAAATAAGAAAATCAAGTTGATCAAATATATAGAAATGAACATGGAATTGGCACCTTAGTTAACATTAGCAGTGGTTTAAAAATGGTTGGTTTTCTTACTTATGGCTTATACATAAAAATGTTTAAAAACTACCCATAATCTCAACACTTCTGTTCATATTTTGGGTTTTTAAAAATTATTCTTCCTAGACTCACAAAAAAATTTCCCATGTCACTTTTTAATCACTTGAAAGTGTCATATAATTATATAATTACTTCAACAAGCCTTTATAAGAAACTTAATTTACTTCTAATTTTTGCTGTTATAAAATAAAACTTTAATGAATATCACTGCACCTTGGCTCAAATTATTTCTCAAGAAAGATCCCCAGAAACAGAATTATTTAAAACTCTTAATATATTTTGTCAAATTGCTTTGCAGCAAGACAACGGCAATTTATAGGCTTTTCTTGAAGTCATAATTGCCAATCTGAAGGCACTTATGCCAGAAGTGAAGATTATGCTTTTAAAAAAAAAAAAAAAGGAGAAACAAAAAAATCAGTGTTAACATGGGGAGGTGAAAAATAATTACATTGTTGCATTATCTGCATTTTTCTGATTACAAGTGAAGTAGAATAATATTTCATATTGCTATTGGCTATTTGTACAGCTTCCTGTCTGGTTTTAAAAACCTTTGCCCATTTCCCCCTTTGAATAATTTTTCTTATAATTTGAAAGTAGTCATGTATTAAGGATATATATAGTCATATTTTTATTGAGAAAATACTTTCTATGATTTATTTGCTTTTTAATTCTTTTTTTTTTTTTAACATCTTTATTGGGGTATAATTGCTTTACAATGGTGTGTTAGTTTCTGCTCTACAACAAAGTGAATCAGTTATACATATACATATGTTCCCATATCTTTTCCCTCCCGCGTCTCCCTCCCTCCCACCCTCCCTATCCCACCCCTCCAGGCTGTCACAAAGCACCGAGCCAATATCCCTGTGCCATGCGGCTGCTTCCCACTAGCTATCTACCTTACTACGTTTGTTAGTGTGTATATGTCCATGACTCTCTCTCGCCCTGTCACAGCTCACCCTTCCCCCTCCCCATAACCTCAAGTCCGTTCTCTAGGAGATCTGCGTCTTTATTTGATTCTTTTTATGTAGAAAATTTAAAATTTCTATTGGATCAAGTCTATCACTCTTTCCCACTATAAGTGTCTTCCATATATCAAATATCTTTTAACCTCAAATCAAATGCAAACTTTTAAAAAGCAATGGCAAGAGTCTAAAGGTCTATCTGATCAAAGAATCATTGGGTATGACCACTTTATTAAACAAACTGGCCCGCAATCCTTGTAATCATATTCAATCTGTTATTCTTAATCACTACTCTAAGGAAATGATTACCAATGTGGATTCACACATATCCCCAACTGTATCACAATACTTGAAATAATGCCTAGGCAATAGTAAGCATTAAATACATAATTTCTAAAAGAATGGAAGGAAGATAGGTAGGTAAGTGGGTGGATAGACAGCCAGATGGATCTATGAATATCTACCTACTTACAGATTTATGGCACTTATAATGCAAAAAAATTTTTTTTAAATCATGACTTAAGAGCTACACAGCTAAAAGCAAGTGTTTTTTTATATCAAGAACTTACATATTCTAACAAGTAAAAGGAATATACAATCAATCATTAAAACATAAAATCCTATTAAGGAATTTATGTATATACATTTTTGTTAGTAGCTTCTCCTAACTGAACATATTTCATCTTCCCACTGACTAAATAACCAATAAGCACAATCAGAATAGAAAACTTCCTCAAGTATCAGGTTTACAATTAGCTTTATTCACAGGAATAACTTTTACCTGAATGGCAGTATTGCGATCCTGAGCCACTTCAAGTTCTTTGTTTTTCTCAGTTAGCACCTTCAGTTGACTGTCTGGATAAAAGGAATTTTATGAACACACGTACATAAGCTTAAAATTTGCGATGACAGTTTGTATTCAATGGCCACCCATACACGTTTTGAAATTAAGAAACTAAGTTTCAGAAAGGTAGAGCTGCACAACACTGCATTCCAAATTCGTAAGTACAACCCAAATTTACTGTATTTCTAGTACAAAGTTTTAAATATGCTATCCTGTCTTCCAAATCATATTTGTGATCATTTTAGCCAACATTTTTAGGAAAAAGTATTTGCAATTACCAATTTCCTTATTTTTCAATGACATCTTCTAAATCAATCATAAAAAAGTGAATTAATTGTATTTGCAAATTCAAAAATTAAGTGAAAAAAGGCAAAATCAAGAGAATAAATAACATTTAAACTACATGAAATGTATACAGAGTAAATCACAATAATGGATAACTAATTCAGCTGGTTTACCACGCTAAAAAGAGCTATGCTTGATACTGAATTTTCAGTCCCACAATCTCTACTCATAATGAGCTATCTCCCCTAAAGTTTCTCTTCTAAACATATTCCAATAATTAGGAAGAGTATACTTTCTGAAACTTTCTTCCACTGAAACACGTCTATGTTATGTGCTGGTAATTTAATGAACAAATACATTATTATTACTTCCAAGTTAAACAATTCGTTTATTAAAAGAAAAACAAAAAACCTGCTAAATTTGTCCACGTTTTCTGTCATTTTAATGTTATTTACTGCTTCCAAACTAAAAAAATATAAAAATATAAACTGTACACCCCAGGAAGGCATGTCTATCTAGGTTTATCCCCATCTTCTCCTCCCTCTCCCTTTTCCGGATCTCATAAAAGAAGCTGAGATCACAGTCATTTTCTTGAAATTTTTTAGCACTATTGCTCTACAAACCTTTTTTTTTATGCCAAGACAAAACTGTGTACAGGTGATAAATCAGATGTAGCTACTCAAGTATTCATACCCTCATTACACATATATACATACCATCATATGTATACATCACATGTTTTAAAAATGAGATGTGCCAAAATTAGTTGAAAAGGGTTTTGACTCAAACATACAGCTGATGGGCATGGACTTGGTTAAGAAAGAAGACTAATGTTTCAGCCATTCTCTTAATTATTAGCTTCTTGCATTCCCAATGAAATTAAAATCCAGCTATACCTAATAACAAATATTATGCCCCTACTCTATAAAGATCTTCCTGACATTCGCTTTTTTCTCTGTAAACAAGGCACAAAAAACACATCATCCTCCCAAGAAATGTCAGGACCTTTAAGATCTTGTGTACTTTCTAGGACTTAATGATGTAAGAAAATTAATTAAGAAGAAAAACAGCTGTTCATCTTTCAATGGAATTAGGCCTTAAAGAGGAAATTACATCCTGAGGTTCATAAGTAGTTATAAATATCATAACAAGAGTTAAAACATAAATATAATAATGGAACTAATAGGCTTTAATTTTTCAACAACATAAAAATAATTAAGTCACTCTCTTTTTCAGTTGGATAATGCTTCAGCCTTTTCAAAATGCTTTCATATATACCTCATTTGACCTGTACAGCTGTTTAAGTAGATAGACAAGTGGCTCTAGCCATTTTATAAACAATAATCAAACACTGTTATGATTTACATATGACATAAGAGTTTTTAATAGCAGTCAGAATTAGAACCCATGCCTCCTGACCATTAAGCCCTGGACTCTTTCAAAGTCTTTACCACTGAATGAAAAAAAATCACACTGAAAGAAAAAAACATGATATTACCAGAAATGAAAACAAGGACAATCAGTATTTTCATATACAGTAAATAAATGTTTCCAAAGCATACAAAGGAGGATCTGAAGACCTCAATACTCTAATATTAGAAAGATATAATTAAATACTTACTGAGCTTCTCCAGCTCAAGCCGCAAGCTTTGGCACTCTCGGGTTTCATTCACAAGTCTCTCCTGACTGTGGGACAGCCTCTTCTCTATCTCAAAGTACTGTTGTTCTACAGATGATCAGAGGAAAAAAAAAAAAAAAAAATCAAACATACATGTACACACTGTCGACACTGCTACTTATTTTTGATAACCTTGATTTTAAAATTTAAGACATAGTATTGGGACCCACACTCCAAATAAGAGAGAATTTGAGTAAAGATAAATAGATCGAGTACAGAAAAGGACTTTAATCCAACATTTCCAACTGACATATGTAAAATGACAAAAGAAAATAAGGCCTGAGAGGGTTTTAACAAATTATTTTTCTGCCTATTCCACAAGATTATGAAATTCTTCAAGGCAGGCAACATGTCTCACTTATCATAGTATTTTCCCCACACATCAGTAGACTTCTTGGCATACAGCAGACCAAAAAAATATATTTATTAAATGGAGAAAAAATTATTTAGGTTAAAAACTGCTTTGCTTTAAAAAGGTTTGTCTTAAAATAGCCAAAATAATGCCTGAACATATAAAATTACTAAATTTATGTAAAAATAAACATGTTAACTTTCCAAGGGAAGCGACTGATAGTGTACTGTTCAACACATTAGAAGCACATAGAATACGCTCAATATTTATTCTGTAAATTAACACATAGAATGCAGTGCACTATATTCAGTGTTGGGATTCAGAGAATTAATTTTCAACATCAATTCTCCTTGGTAATTTTATTTATTTTTTTAAAATGAAAACTTCTTCAGAACTTTCAATCCACTTAGCAAAAACCAGTTACCAATCCCGCACCGCCCGCCCACCCCCCCAAAAAAAACCAAGACACACAACCTGGTAAACCAGGACACACAACAGATGGTTTGTATTTTACTAATGGTAATTACTATGCTCTTAATATTTCTTCAATGATATTCAAGTCACCATTGTGAGGAACTTTCTTATTTGAGAGTCTACTACAGGTATTTATAAGGTCTTAATAGATTTTCTATCAAAGTCCAACTTTTAGAAAGAAGTCGTATATATTAAACATTTACTGCACGTGCACTGTGTTTCCAGCGCTGCCTGATGCATCCACTCGTTCTTGTGAACACAAAACGGACCAGAGCGAGACAGACTCAGAACAAGTGCAGGAAGTTATCGTTAAAGACATAGGCCTTTGAAGGCAGATGACTAGAAAACAGAGCATAAATTACTATCATTTAACGTGCAACATACAGACAGGGTACTCTAGGCTTAGAAGAATTAGGAGTCGCAGACCCCTAGTCCGGTGTAAACAGACCCAAATCTTCACAATTTCTGTTTGCCAGACGTTAGGCGTCCCTAAATGAGACCACCCGAATTACAAAGAAAACAGGAACTCAATGTGGATTCACATTTTAAAAACAAACAAACAGGCTCCTTCGTATCAAACTGTGAGGGAAGCAGTTACGAGAAGGCCTATGGTGCCCACGGAGCCAGAGAAGCGATGCTAGCTAGCAGTGAAGCCGTGGATGGTGCGAGCTTGCAAGGGGAGGAGACCAGCCATCGCTGGGGTCGCGCCCAGAAACAAGGGCGCGAAGAGCGTCGCACTTACCGCTCTCCACCTTAAATTTCTCGTGCCGCCCCTTGAGACCATCGATCTCGGACTGCTGGTCAGCAAGGAACTTCTCAAGTTTGTTCTGGACCGACTTGGGCAGCTTGTTCAGTTCCGTGCGCTCCAGGACTTGCTGCAACACCGCCGCCATGTCGATCGGGCCGGGGACCGTGGCGGCAGCGGCCGACGGAGCAGAAACGGAGAAGAAAGACGAAGACGAAGAGGACCCAGAAGCCTGGGCTGCCGCCTCCGCCACCTCGCTCGGTGTCTCGCGCGCGCCCGCCCGACGGAGACTCAAGCGGCGGGACCCTGGGAAATCGAGTCCCGCGTTAACTACTGCACCAGACGCGCCGCAGCGCCCGCGTCCGCAGTGCGCGCGCAATCACCGGAAGCTGTGCACCCTGGGAATCCGAGTTCAGAGGCAGTCTCTGACCCCTGTCGTGCACTCCGCTTTCCGGCCCCCTTTTCAACCCGCTTCTAGCCGCGTAGGCTTCAGGGAAACGTAGTTTTCCCCAATCCCTTCCGTGAGCCCAATTCCGCACCACCAAGTCCGCTTCCTTCTTTATCCCCGCCCCCCGGCTCTCCTTGCCTGCCGCGCGACCACTTATCCGCGAGGTGGCGCCACACAGTACCCGTTAACCTACGTTCCTCCCTGAAGAGGAGGGCGACCTTACTGTCACAGCTCCGGGATGCCATGGGTCGTCCTCTTTGGCGGCTTTTAGACACTGGGCCGCTAGAGGGCATCGGTCCCGGCAGGGCCGGACGGCAGACGCCGGGCTACCGCCACGCTCTTAATGGCGCCCGGAAGGGGGCGGGGTGGCGACCGCAGTCGGTTTGGCTGAGGCGCTGCGGTGAAAGGAGGGGGCCAGCGTGCGTCATCAATCTGAGCCACCTGACTCCAGAGACCCCGGGTGTGGAGTAGGAAGTGAGGTGCGGGAAGTTCGTCGCTTTCTGATGAATTCATTGACTGTGGAATTGGGACCGGTGTGGAATCTGGTCCCTGGAGGCTGGTACTTGCACTCTAAACACGTTTCTCAGGTGGTCTGACAGTTCGACAGATTTGTCTGCCACGCGTGCACAGTCTGAGTACAGGTGAGTCAGCCTGAGGGTGGAATCCGTGTGTGTGTGTGTGTGTGTGTGTGTGTGTGTGTGTCATGTGTGTGCACTCGGGCACAGAGAACTGCCTTTTCAAGGAGGACAGAAAGGGGTAGAGTATAGGAACTATATGGACGGTCACTCCTGTGCGACACACTCAAGTCCAGTTATGAGACTTATCTTACTTAGATTTTTTGGTTTTTTGGTGGCGGAGTTGGTAACAGTGATTTAATAGGAATTTAAAGAGCTCGGTTTATTTTCCAGGAAGAGGATTTTAAAAAGCCAAGAGGAGTTTGAGTGTAGCTTTTATTTGTATGTTTTAAGGTAACGTTACAGAAAATGTTGCCTTGTGTTTATATTGTTAAAATTGAAAAACTTTTGGAACAGAAGTTGTTGAACACGTTCGTTCTTAAAAACCACTTCTTACCCTGCCACCGTAACAGAACTACTTGTTTCCAAATTGTAGTTCTGTGACTTCTAAGCAGAATCCGTAGATTATTTCATGTTTGATTACTCTTCTAAAAGAATTTGTTAAATTCTTTATTGAAAATAAAGCATTACTAATGTCATCCTCCCTACAGTTCCCACAGTAGCAAACCTTTGAGAATAGCAGTAAGGAGCTTAAGGTTGTTTCTTTCCCCCAAAATATTTTATATAAGCACTTTAATTAAGGTTGCTGGTATGTGCAGTACTGTATTATGTCCTAGGCCCACAATATTATCATTATTGATCTACCATTTGGAAAATGCAGATGTTCTGTACTTGGACTTAGAGAATCCTAAAATTAGATTTTCCGACCTGCTATGATCCAAATTCTTTATTTTGTAGACAGGAAAACAGAGTCCAGGGAAGTTGAGTGGTCTCAAGTCAGCGTTTGGACAACTTGCAAAGCTTCTGCTGATACACAGCATTTCAGGAAAAATTGAACTGTATAAGAGAAGATCTACATTTTTATTAGCGTCCTTTATAAAGTATGGTTAGCTACATTTCAAAGTTTTGAAGGAGCACTAAAGAAAAAAAATATCCGACAGTCAACCAGATTTCATAACCCAAAGATTTTCATCTTTCTGTTGCATTCAGTTTCTTACACGTTAACGTGACTAGTAGATGACACCTTGGAAAAAGTAAGATTAGAAAGTTACATATCATAACCTTGGAGTCACTGTTAACTGCTATTTCTTGTAAGAATTAAGAATTATTTAGGGCAGAAGGAAAAAGAGTAGAATAGCATGATGAAGTAGAAGAAAGTTTAATACACAGAAATGCATACCTTAAGGTGGTAAAAGTGGAAAGCCCTTAACTTTATAGAGG
The DNA here is from genome assembly GCF_003676395.1 of Aethalodelphis obliquidens. Classification (NCBI taxonomy): domain Eukaryota; kingdom Metazoa; phylum Chordata; class Mammalia; order Artiodactyla; family Delphinidae; genus Aethalodelphis; species Aethalodelphis obliquidens. Next base: position 12,209,253 of record NW_020837992.1, on the reverse strand, counting down.
CATTAATGATTTAGACAGGCAGTCCTAGACTTCGCCAAAAAAAAAAAAGTGCAAACCTGAGAGCTAAGAAGACATTTAATGCATTTTGAGACAAAACCGAACAGGAATTTTGAAAAAAGACCATCTAATAGGCCATTTCAAACTGGAAGCGATTCTCTGGGCTTTAGTTTTAGAGTAATGCAAGTCATTGTGACTGGCAGTTTATTTTACTGATGTCAGATAAGCCACCCCAGCACATCTATAGTTGCCTGGATTTTGTTGTCCTGAATAAGATTGTGATTTTTTGCAGGACCTAAGTGACTATTACCGCTATTCAGAATGCTGCAACTGTGTTTCTTCAGTCTCTCTGTGGCTATTTTATAGCTTTTTGGAATCATGTCTTTACATTTGTTTCTCCCACACTGAATGTGAACTCCTTGAGATCATCATTTATTATTTCCTACCTCTTTTATTCAGCATCTTTGATTTTAAGCTACAGAAACTCAAATCAAAGGAGTATGAGCCAGTCAGAGGAATATGCTGATTTTCATCCCCAAACTCGCGAGAGGGTAGAACAGGAGTCCCCCTTAGTGAAAGTTTAATTGAGAGACTGGGTATGACTCCTTAGTATGAGCACAGTATTTAAGAATACTATTTAAGAAATGGGTTTTAGAGCCAGACTGCCTGAAGTGAAATCCTACCTTTGCCACTTACCAGCTTTATCGCTTGGGCAAGTTATGTTACCTTTTTTCGTTTCAGTTTCTAAATCTATAAAACAAGCGTGTATATATGTCCCCTACCTCATGGGGGTTTTTCTGAATATTAAATGTTACCATATGTTAAGTACTTAGAACAATGCCTTACACAAAATGGAAGCTCTACAAATGTTTGTTATTATTGTATTGCTGTTTGTCTACTTCCATCATTCCAGTTGTACTCTGAGTTACTCAAGGGCAGAGGCCAAGTATTATTCATCTTCGTGCCATCCCACTTGGCACAATTTCTTGCACATAGTAGTTCTTTATAGTGTGCTTACTGAATACATGAATTTGATTCCCTTTACCTCCCATTGAGCAACTCAGAAATTATCATCTTTTCTGTTTTAGAAATGAACACAGTGAGGCTCAGCAGTAAATTACCAAAGATGATACAACTAAGGAGTAATAGATCTAAATAAGAAATCAGGTGTGTTGGCTACTAGTAGTTTAGTGTTCTCTTCATTATCTGAGTTATGGGAGTAGGTTTTATCGCTCATGTCAACTCTGGTTGATTGGTAGTCATTTCCTGCAACACTCTGTTGAGAATTCTGAAGCTACATTCAAACTTTGCAAGAAAGAATATCCTATTGAATAAGCAATCACTGTAAGGTATGGAGTAGTATCAGGGTAGTACAACTTCTCTCTTTATACTACCCCCATGAGGAAAACATTGCAAATTATATTTTTTGCCTAAAAATGCTCTATATTTTTTCTTGTAATTTAGGAGGTTGAATTAGTTCTTAATAATGGGAAGAACCTACATTGTAGAAGAGACTGTCGGCCAGTATCTTTCAAACATCAGTCTCCAAGGAAAAGCTTTTGTCTCTGGTCTTTTAATAGGACAGGTATGTATCTTTTCCTATGTATTTACTGATAAAGCAAATTTGTTTATTTAAAGTTAAAATATGCTATTTAACAATAAATTCAAGTTAGGGGATGGAGGGATGGAATGAAGAAGAATAATGTAGCCCAGGTTTGCCCAAGTCAGCACACATTCCCTTTTGACAATGTAAAAGTAACTTATAAGGTAGACACTGCAAAATTAGAATTTTACTGACCAGATTATTCACGTTTTATTGTCTTTCCAAAGTGATTTTTGCACCCCTTTAATTCCAGGTTGTCCCATTCTTTACAAAGGTAGCTTTTTACCATTTTATTTCTAGTTTGTCTTATTTCAGACTTGTAGCAAATATAGGTCGTATATTTTATTGTATATTACCGTACCCATTTATTGAATTTTTTTTTAATATTGATTCAGTGGAGATTGAGGGAAAGGGACTGAGAGAAATTTGGACATTACACAAATTTTATTTCCCTCTTAGAGTTAAGGCTCAAAAATCAAACCAAATGGAACAGATATTTGGACAGTTACTTTAAAAAGCATAAGCACCCACTGATTTATTATAATTGAAGGAAGAATGTGTTAATCAGCAGGGAGGACTTGTCAGCAGTACACAGAAATGAAAAAAGGAGAGTCACACAAACAAACTGGCTACATACATCTAAACACTAGGGGAGAGTGTACTCTGGTCCAAAGATTAATTTTGAGGCCTAATAGCAAATAAAACCCTATTGGGGGCAGATTTCTTTCTGGATATTTTAACATGATGCCTTAGAACCTTCAAATTGGATAATTAACTTGTTCTGATTCTATCCACATTCCCAAGCTACTTTCTCTTATAATTTGATGCCCTGTGTTGCCTACTTATAAAGAATGCACCATGCAGAGGACTTACATGTTCACATCCCTTCATGGTATTCTAGTTTTAGCATCATTCTGAATGATCTTAGGTAATGTTAGTGTAGCCCTAAGAGACAGGTACATTCTCAGAGTTTTCACAAATCCGATTTCTTAACTTGTAAGACAGAGGGCAGACCCTGCACTGTTCACCCAGGTAATACCACCCTCTGAGGCTTCTCATTAGACAGGCAGACGACCTCTCCTGGCAACGATCTGAACTTCTTTTAGATTCAGGTTACTTAACATCTAGTATGGGGTTCTTTTTGCTAGGAACAGAAGTGATCAGTAAAGGTGAAAGGTCAGGGAGAAATACCCTCTTCCAAACTTGCCTTACAGCACATAGGCTGTTTCTAGAGCTCAGCAAAACTACCATCTTACGTATAAGTCTCCCACAATTTAGGGAGAATTCCAATCTCTCTTCATGCTGCCTTTTCATTCCTTTCAGTATTCTACATGCTTCTTCTTTCTCTTTATTCCAGGATTCATCACTTTTCTTGCCTTCCCCTCAAGCTTTCAGGCTTGCCTCTCTCCTACTCCTAGGGTCAGTTTCTTTTTCTTTTCAAAATCATAGATTTTATGAAAAGAAAGAGCTTTCTTAATCAGCACCTACCTTTTCCTTTTGTGCACTTCAATGTAACTTTCTGGAAATAACTTTTATTGAAATAATTTCTCTTCCTTTATTTTCCGTTCCAGGATGACACTAGTGATTAGAATTTCAGGTCATGTGTGAGGATAACATCATGCTAACTTGTATTTTTACTCTTTCTTTATAGGAAATTTTCACTGTAATGAGACTGAGCTATTAAATTTTCCCTAAATTTATCTTTAGGTTTCCCACTTCTGGTTAGCATTTAATTGCTATTAAAACTGAGGAACATAAATCTAATATCACTTCACCTTTGTTTTTCTGTGGACACACATGAACAAGTTCCCCACTATCATTGTTTTTATGAAAGTAAGATGCACAAGGTCATTTGTTGCTTTATTTTATTGGGTTTTTATATTTGTTGAACTGTCTAATCTGTTCCAGTAAGCCATTTTTAAGGACCACTGCATGATTCACATTCAGGTTGCCCAAACAAATAAGGAGCTGGTATTAAATATATTAAAAGATAAATAACATGTGAGGAAAATGTTGTAAAGCTATCCATGAAAATCGTTTTCTCTGTAGATTCTGGTATAATACAGGTATTAACAATTTAAGCTGCTATAAATATTGCTCAGTTTTTGCACGTCATAAGGGCTTTGGATTCCTCAGTCAGTTATCACCCTAATAAGCTTTTCTAATTTGTTTTTAAGTGTTCTTCACAAAAGGATTACGTGATTCTTGCCACTAGAACGCCACCCAAAGAGGAACAAGATGAGAGCTCCAAACATTCCAAAGCTAAGTTGGATAACTTGGATGAAGAATGGGCCACAGAACATGCCAACCAGGTCATCACGTTTGTTTCTTTATATAGTTAAGTTTGTGGTTATTGACTAACAAAATAAAAGTACCTTATCCTCAGGTTACTAGACTAGGATTTCAGAGTACTCATTCTTAAGTTTTCAAAACTTGGGTAGTATGTCAAAAATAGAAGTATTTTCTGCTCTGTTTCCTCCATGATTATATTTTTTATTTATTGATTACTTGCATCTAGTTTTTAAAAAAGTATTTTCTTACTTGAAGTTAAGTAATCCACCCAAGATTAGTGTAATAGGTAGTGAAACTGGGATTTGAACCCAGGTGGTGTGACTTGAAAGCCTTTGATCTTGTACACTATGCTTTTCTATTGTTAACTTTTATCTGTTGTGTTTTTTAACCTATATCCTGTTATTGGTCATTTACCTTATTTCCAGTTTTTCCTTATTTTAAAATAATACTAGTTATTGGTAACATTGTTGCTGGTCAGAATTATTTTAAAGACTTAAACCAGGTACTGAGGAAATAAAATGATGGTTAAATTTTTCTTTAATGTCCTTAGAATTTATATTTTAAGCAAAGTGAAAGACATTATTACCAAAACAAATTGTAAGAGAAGTGAATAAAAATAGGACAGTACTATAGGAATATAGAGTGGGGAATGATTAAATATCTGTCAAAGGTTGGATTCAAACAGCTTCACAGAAGGCTCTGAACTTGAAAGATGAATAGGACTTTGCTAGTAGAAGTCAGGGAGCACATTGAATGCAAAAAGGACAGTGGATAAATGACCCAACGGCATGAAATTTAAAGGTATGTTAGAATAGCACGAAATTGGGTGTAATTGAAGCATGGTGTATATAAAAGAATGCTTTTAGACATAAGGCTGTATGGGGCCAGTTTATGGATGGTTTTGAAGTGTCATTCTAGGAAGGAAGGAGTTCTTTTGGAGCCAGTAGCTCTATGGTAGACTTTCAGAGCTCCCTATATTGAGAAGGATTGAGAAATAATCCTGCCAATAATTGAGAAAGTAATTGCAGTGCCCTGGTACAGTGTAAATGGAGAGTAGAGGGATTGGAGAGAGAGAGAGCAGAAAATATAGTTACAGTAATAGTTCAAAAAAAGGTGACATGAGCTAGTGACTAGACTGCAAGCTTCCTGAGGATGGGGTCACGTCTTTTTTGTTCATGGCCGTATCCTTAGTGCCAGGCATAGTGTTCCCATGGTTTATGTGAGAACTCCAAAATGTTGGATAAGTGAATGGATAAATAAGCAAACTAAAGCAGTGGGCTAAAACTTCATTGCCAAAACATTTCAGAGAAAGAGCTAGTATTAAGATGATTCAGTGACCAAGTAGATTGGCAGTAAAAAGAGATTGTGAGAGAGTTGCTAAAGATTATTGAGATTTTTTTTTTTAGCCTGGGTCTAGGAAGATGGCGTTGCCATTACATGAAGAGGAAACAGATTTGGGGTGAGTCAGAGAGAATGATGAGTAAATTCACTTAAAAGTAGTTATTGAATGGATTTTATCATCCAATAAAGTATGTTAAAGTAAGGTAAAAATAAAATTATTTCCTTCTCCAATTATCTTTAAATCTTCAAACACACACACATGTTTATCTGCATTTGTGATGGGGGGGTAGTATGTAGTTATATTTTTGAAAAATGCAATAAATATTTAATACCATCTTCTAATGAAATATTAAATATTTTAAACTTATATTTCCAATGGTTTGTAAATAACTTTCTACTCTAATTTTGCTTTTGGCCTTCTGTAAAATTACATACCTGTATCTATATCTATGTCTAGTCTATATACATCTATACACACAAACATAAAATTTATGTAGTAAAACAGATAAACTTTTTACCTCTAGCAAGAAATGGTTAATTTTATTTGTTGATGATTTTCAAAAGATGTGCAAGTTCCCCATGCTAAGTATGAAAACTTTATTCCTTATTTATGTATGTCAAGCTTGTGTCACTGTAGTAAACAGAATTTATGAAATCAGAGGGAACCACCAGCAGACATAATGCAAATATATTAGGGGTTAGACTATGGTATCTAATTTTCTGAAGACTTAACTTTGTGATCAGTTTGCTCATACATTAAATACATAAAAGGTAACCAGAGCGCTAAGAGTATAGATGGTAGAAAGGAATACATGTGGCACTAAGAACTAGCCACAATGATGTGGAAGGAAAATCACAGATATTATGCAGGACAAACTGGTAGGATGTGTCAAAATCCTTAAACATATGTATGACCCTTTAACCTAGTTATCCACCTCAGGAGATTTATTATAAGCAAATAATCCTGTGAACACAGAAACTTGCTAGGATTTTTAACCAATATTATTTTAAGGTACAGAAAAATTGGAAATAATATAAATGCCCAATATCAATAAGAAGGTTTTAAAAATTGAGGTAAAGCTAAACAACAGGAAACAATGGAGTTTCAAGTTGGACCCCCTCTGCTCAAATCACAGACTCTGCTGAATATTATAGGGATACAAAGGTAGTTGAGAATTAACTTCTTCCATTAAGGAGCTCCCAGATCAACTAGTAAGGTTCAGACATAACCATAGTACAGGTTCATGTGATAAACTCCATGGGAAAACTACACTGAGGTCCTGCAGGAATTTGGAGATCAAAGGATCAGGGAAGGCAGCTTCCTCAAGCTGACTTCGAGGTATTCAGTAGAGTTCAGACATGTAGACGTGTAAGAGAAAGTCTTTTCAGGCTGAGTGAGCAGCCTGAGTAAAGGTATAGAGTTAGAAAGCGTAACCATATATGTGGAGAACAGTGAGAAGTTTGTGATTGATGCTTGAATGTTTCATGGGAAGTAGTATCAAATGAGGCTCTGAATATCAGATCAGCCAGATTTTAGAGAGTCTGCAATACCAGTCTAAGATAAAAATTTGTATTTTATTTAGCTGATAGTGGAAGCCCTTGAAAAATTTAGGAGGTATTTTAGTTTTCAATCTTAGGAGAAAGGAGTTTATTTATTGATGTAGCTAAAGAGTGTCATTATTAAATGGTTTTATTTATAAAGTAGTTTTAAGGTAAAAAATTAAGGACACTCTAGGAAGATTGTGTGCATAATAACACCCCATTCATCTTGGTTTTCATCCATCTTGGCTGTGTTGGGTCTTTGTTGCTGCGTGCGGGCTTTCTCTAGTTGCGGTGAGCGGGGGCTACACTTCGTTGTGGTGCGCAGGCTTCTCATTGCGGTGGCTTCTCTTGTTGTGGAGCACAGGCTCTAGGCGCGTGGGCTTCAGTAGTTGTGGCACGTGGGCTCAGTAGTTGTGGCTTGTAGGCTCTAGAGCGCAGGCTCAGTAGTAGTGGTGCACAGGCTTAGTAGCCCCATGGCATGTGGGATCTTCCCAGACCAGGGCTCGAACCCATGTCCCCTGAATTGGCAGGCAGATTCTTAACCACTGTGCCACTGGGGAAGTCCCCATTTCTCAATATTTTAACTATTTTTTTCAAAGCCCCTACCTCAATGCTTTACATATAGTTGGTACTAGGTAGGCATTTGCTGATTTAATATTTAACTTCTCAAACACAAAAGATTGCATATAATGTCAAATGCTTTTGTTAGCTAATACTATATTTCTGTTTACAGGTATCCAGAATGCTACCAGGGGGACTTTTAGTCCTTGGAGTATTTATTATTACAACTTTAGAAATGGGAAATGAATTTCAAAATACCCTACATAGAGTAAGTCTGAAATATCAAAAATTCTTAAAGTTATATCTTAATTGATTATACTTGTATACAGTGATCCTAGTCATATTTAGATTAATCCTCTATGCTGGGATTATGTTGAAACAGCTTTTTCCACCCAATTGCTTGGTATCTTGAGTGTAATACATGTCAGTATTTATATTTTCAACAAATGCTACATATTTTTAAAATAGTCGTTATTTTAAAGATAACTTTTTACTATTGTGAAACAAGTTATAATGGTTTAACAATTTTTCTTGTGCCGTAGCAGTATTCTGCTAGACCTTCCATTTAGTTCCAGGTGATTTCTGTAATGTGAAATTAATAGGTTTTGCAATTCTTCATCTCTTCAATTCTCTCAGGATCCTGAAAGTAAGACATAAAATAACAACAGTCAGATACTTATTCTTTATTTCTGGACCGAGTATCTATTATGAATCCCCTGCTTTTTGTTTAATTCCTATGTCAATCATTTGGGTAACATGGTTTACAAGTAAATGTGAGGGTCCACAAGCTGTTTCCCCTTAAGCCCAGACCTAAAGCAAACTCAGTGCAGCCAGTTTTCATCTCTTTTAGTACTCAAGATCCAAATAAGCCTTCAAAAGTTATTTTCCACCCCAAGAGAGAAGGAGACCTCATTATCTTGAGAAGTGCAAAACCCCACAGAATCCTTCCAAACCTTTTTCTAGTAAAAAGTGTACAGCTAAGAATCCAGGTGCTACAGATTCTTCCAGTTTTGTAACATTCTCTCCCATCAAATATCCCACCTTCAAACCTTTGATATTTGTACTTATGGGGGTAAAGGAAGAAAATGGTGATAATCCCTCCCCTGGCAAGTTATTCAACCTTCTGCCATTTTTACCGTTTTAAATAAATGTACCTCTTTTACAATCATTCATCCTATTTGGCATTTTGAAATGTAATCTATATCCATGTGTATTTAATAGCATTGGCTGTACATCCTCTTGTGGTTGGGTTGAATGTGGGCTCAGTGCTAGAGAGATATAGTAGATCCTCCTTCCTCTTGCTTTTTGTATCTCTTTTGTTTCTAAGAAGCATGTAAGATTTTAGAAATGCCCTATTTCAGAAATTGTAGCATTTTAATTATCTAACTTTATTTCCATGGACCTGCATTGAGGGACAATATATGAAGTAACCTTATAAAACTCGTCACTGTCTCCCATAAGGTCATTGCTAAGAACTTTGTTATATTACATAATATTGTCTTTGAAGAAATTTCTTTTGATATCATTATTAAGAAAGTTACGCCTCCATCTCCGGGCTATTGTAAATAGAGCTGCAATGAACATTTTGGTACATGACTCTTTTTGAATTATGGTTTTCTCAGGGTATATGCCCAGTAGTGGGATTGCTGGGTCTAAGTGTCCATCATAGGATGAATGGATAAAGAAGATGTGGCACATATATACAATGGAATATTACTCAGCCATAGAAAGAAACCAAATTGAGCTATTTGTAATGAGGTGGATGGACCTAGAGTCTGTCATACAGAGTGAAGTTAGTCAGAAAGAGAAAGACAAATACCATATGCTAACACATATATATTGGAATTTAAGAAAAAAAGCTGTCATGAAGAACCTATGGGTAAGACAGGAATAAAGACACAGACCTACTAGAGAATGGACTTGAGGATATGAGGAGGGGGAAGGGTAAGCTGGGACAAAGCGAGAGAGTGGCATGGACATATATACACTACCAAACGTAAAACCGATAGCTAGTGGGAAGCAGCTGCATAGCACAGGGAGATCAGCTCGGTGCTTTGTGACCACCTAGAGGGGTGGGATAGGGAGGGTGGGAGGGAGGGAGATGCAAGAGGGAAGAGATATGGGGACATATGTATATGTATAACTGATTCACTTTGTTATTAAGCAGAAACTAACACACCATTGTAAAGCAATTATACTCCAATAAAGATGTAAAAAAAAAAAAAGAAGGTTATGCCTCTTCTGATCAATTGTTTAGCTTATGGACTGTGCGAATTAGGGAACTGATTGGGTTTCTCTGTGCACATTATTTTTAGAAAGCTTAGAGCCAAATTTATGAACCCTCTCCCCATATCAAGTATGCATTTTTATAATTCTTACATGTGGCATAGATTTTTGTCACTATTTCTGATTTTTTTCACTTAGAATTTATGTTATTACTATATTTTATGTGCCCTTATGTATTATTACCTTACATCTTTTGTGACATTTAAATAAGAAATGCCAAATGGGTGACACGCTCCATTTTTATAGGTTAAAAATCACTTGTCACTTCTCATTCTAATTAAAGTCTTTATTCTGTACTTCACTTAAATGTTAGTTGCCCAAAATCATGTTCAGTTGATCATTAATGACAGTGAATTATATTTTTTTATTTAACACCTAATTTTTATATATCCCTAAAAATGGAATCTAAATGGTTAATAATCAGTTTCACTCTTTCTTTTGAGAAAAAGGAAATTTAATGATAGCATCATGGAATTTTAAAGCTAGATGAGTGCTTAAGGATATTATAATTGTCTTTTTCTGCACTCTCTTTCTTATTTTATTTTGCGTTCAGTTGATGTGTTTTCCTCTCTTTCAGCTAGTATTTGCTGTGGAAAAATCTATGAATAAAAAGAGACTGTGGAATTTCACAGACGAGGAAGTCTCAGAACGAGTGACACTTCACTTTTGCTCTTCTACAAAAAAGTATCTTTTATTTAGGTGTTTATGTTCTAAAGTATATGATACCAAAATAATGTTCCTGCAGGTTTTTTCCCCAAACACTTATTTAAGTCATCATTTAAAAAATAGGCTTAGTTTGTACGTTTTTCTGTAAATAACACATAATTCGGACTGCCAATAATAATGGTAATAATGGTTGTTAATCATGTATCAGGGTTGTAAAGAGTTTGAGAGAGGTGGCAAGGACTGGGTATTCTGAACCCTTTACCAGCTCTCCACCCCTGTACATTAAAATACACTAGGGCCCCTACAGAAAGGTACAGCTTAGGCAAAGTAATGCTTTTATTTTGTTTACCTCCAGTTCCTATAGATAAAATGTTCAATGCAAAGCACAGGTGCACTGAGCTGGCAATTTTTATATCTTTGGCCAAGATCAAGTGACACTAAAAGCCAATTATAGGGCCTTCTTAGCTTCTTTCCTCTACATATTACCAGGGCAAGTACCTCCCAAGCATGAGGCAGCCTCACCAAGGGAGTGAAGCAATGCAAGGGCCCAATAAATTAGGACCTGCAAAAAGACAAAATTCAAAAAGTGATCATCCCTGTAGAAGGCGGGCTGTTAACTCCTTTGGTATTTAACTAGAAAGTTTCATGTACAGACCCTTTGACCCAATAAACATTCCCAGGCTTGACTTCATTCAGAACAGCACTCCTATTTGTTAAAAAGGGTCTGTATTTGAGGACAGTTTTGTAAGAGCTATCATTCTATTCATTGTGATTAGCAGGATTTATAAGCAGTAGGAAATAGTTTAAAGTACCACAAGTATTATAGTCAGAGGAATTTGTATATATGTAAGTATATGTATTTACACAAACATATACATACATATATATGTGTATACATATCTTTAAGTGTCATGCCATGAAGTGGTATGATTTTGTAAAAACTCTTGGATGCATATACTTTATTTTTATTTTTTGATGGTTTATTTTCTTTTGATCATCAAGAATTGCTTTCTTATTTTTTTGGTTATTTCTATCCTTAATTAATAAAGAACATTTTGTCGAACTTATGATATCCATAATCCAAAGGTAAGAAAAACTGCTCTTTAAAGATTTTTCTGTGTTGCAAACTATTTTTAAATAAAATTCAATTTTTAGTTTTAATAATTTTCAGTGCTATCTCTTCCTATTAATGTCCACAACCACCTGTAGTTTTTTTTTTGAAATATGATTAATTTCACTACAGACAAGGACAATTTGTGTTTTTTTTTAATTGTTAAAATATTTTTGTTAAGCTCTCCCTACCTTGTTTATGTGTCTGGTATTATATTTGAGAGGCTAGCAGTAAAAGTGTCTAGGCTTGTGGGAGCCACAGTGCCCAGTAAACAGGCTGTCTGTACTCAGCAGGATCCAGACTAACATTTTGCCAAGGTGTCTAAAAAGCAATGTGAGGGACTTCCCTGGTGGTCCAGTGGTTAAGACTCTATGCTTCTACTGCAGGGGGGCACGGGTTTGATCCCTGGTCAGGGAACTAAGATCCCACAGGCCATGCAGTGTGGCCAAAAAAAAAAAAAAAGAAGCAGTGTGAAAAAGTAATGCAGTATTCTGTTAGCAAGGATAGAACAGAAAGGAAAATGTCTGGCACCTAGTATTTGCTCAGTGATTATTTACTCTCCATCAGAAGCTTCAGAATTGACACTGTTGAAGCTACATATGGGACCTACAGGACCAGAGGACTTGTCAGGATTTTAAGCAAGCCTTTCACTGGGCGAGGGAGTTGCCAAGATTGCCTGGGATGTGCTGAAGAATACTGAACTTTTAATGCATGCTTTATTTTTATTTAGTTCTAACCTATTACCCTTTGATGAAGGAATTTGGCCAAATATATTAGATAACAGCTTGTATAAGTTACTGGGTTGTACATTTTATGATGTTTTATTGCTCCGTGTGTTTTACGTAAATCACATATTTTATGTTTTTCCCCCTTTGCTAAAGAGTTCTGCAAAACCAGCAGATTGGAAGTATCAAAATGGACTATCAGCTTCATGGCTTTCTTTAGAGTGTACAGTATATATTAATATTCATGTCCCACTGTCTACTACTTCTGTCAGCTATACTCTGGAGAAAAATACAAAGGTATCAGGGTAAAATGAATTTTCTTTAGTGATTGCTGAATAGATGATCTGCCTTTATTCTGGTTGTCTATGCCATTCATTTTATTATCCTCAAAAACTGCATTCTAATTATAATAATATTGTTATGGGTAACTAATTTGTTACTCTACCCAGATTAAAAAATTAGAGGTGGGACATTGTTATCATACTAATGTATTTAGCATAATAAGTGCTCCATAAATACTTGTTAATTAACATGTAATTATGTACATTGTAAAATATAATTATGTAGAAAGATGTACTGTTTGGTCTTTTTGCTTTCTCTTCATCTTTAGTTTTTTTAAAAATTTATTTCATTGAAATATAGTTGATTTACAATGTTGTGTTAATTTCTCCTGTACAGCAAAGTGATTCATATATTCTTTTTCATATTCTTTTTGATTATGGGTTATCATAAGTTATTGAATATAGATTGACAGTTTGGGATTAGCAGATGCATACTGTTATATATAGAATGGATAAACAACAAGGTCCTACTGTATAGCACAGGGAACTATCTTCATCTTTAGTTTTGTTTTCCATCTTCCAGTTCTTTTTTGTATTTCTGTACCATTCTTTTGTTCATAACTTATTTCTCTTATTTTTTCCTATTGAAAGAGGTAAATGGAACTTGCTTATTTTTTCCTCTTTAATACTGCTTTATATATTTGTTTGAGGCTCTTTCTCTTTTCTCACTTTTTTTAAGGTAACAGGAATTATTGAATTTTATTTGACTGTGGTTATTAAGTCTCCTAGGTCTGTGGCATAAATGTTAGTTTGGGAAAAAGATTAGAAAAACTATTATTAAATATGGGTGAAGTGCCAAAAATTGGGGATATACTTTTTTGTTGTTTATGATATTGAATTTAAATGCCATATTGCTGATACTTAGGGATTTTTAATATTTCAGTATACTAGGTAGAAAAAAGTCGACTCGAGGGAGTTTAATTGAGATGGCATTATATTTGAATGATATCCATGTTGTGTTTCTTTTAAGAATGGACTTATACACTGGGCCAAGCAAATAGAAAATAGTATTTATTTGATTAATGGACAAGTTAAAGATGAAGATTGTGACCTATTAGAAGGACAGGTGAGTTAAGAGAAAATCATCTTACTTATGAAATTATTTGTGCTTAAGGAAAAATAAAAGATGACTTATCTTTAGTTCTTTAGGCCTTGCCTTCATGAAAACAATTCATCTACTTTTTATTTCTAAGGTCTTTTAAACTAAAGTGCAAATGTTTTTCTCAGAAAATGATAGGAGATTATTTCTGAAATCATAGGAATTTTGAAACCTAAAGGAGAGAGTGTCATCTAAGTAACATCTAATTTCTACAATGTAAACTGCTTGCTTAAAACTAAAGTCATGTTCTGCCCTGATAACAGTTTAAAAACTAAGTTTGACCATTTTATAGGAGGGGTCTGTATGGGCTTCTAAAATATCTTTGATTTGAAGAGGAACTTTGGTGATCTCTCCCTTTAGAGCAGGGATCAGTGAACTTAATGTAAAAAACCAAATAGTAAATATAGGCTTTGCAGGCCATGTGTTCTCTCTTACAACTGTTCAGCTCTGCTGTTGTAGCATGAAAGCAGCCATAGACAATATGTAAATGACTGATCCTGGTTGTGTTCCAGTAAAACCTTATTTACGAAGACTGGTGGCAGTCTGGATTTGACCCATAGGCCATAGTTTGCCAATCCTTGCTTTAGAGGAATAAAAGTAGGAGATTAATGGTTTTTAAGAGTGCACGTTGATTGATGTAGACGACACAAAGTTACACATCTATAGAAAAAGCTAAAATAAAACAAATAATAAGACCTTTTTTCCCTCTGAGTTAGTGTATGTTGGATAGTCCCTAAATTGTCTTTTATGTTCCACTCCAACCTCAACAATCTAATTTTTTAAATTTTTATGTTATTTCAGAAAAAATCTTCTAGAGGAAATACTCAAGCAATTAATCATTCTTTTGATGTCAGAGTGCTAACACAGTTGGTAAATATTTTAACATACTCCTTATCTAAAATTAAAATACAGTATTTCTTAGAATAAGCTTAATGAAATTGTTTCTGTTTTTATGGTGATTGTTAGAGAGTCAAAGAATTTTAGAGACGTAAAGGACTATAAAGAATGTTCAGTTCTAAGAAAGTTATTCCCAAGAAACATTTTAATAAAACCTATTTGGGTCTATTGCCTCAATCCTATTAAAATTTTAACATCAAGTAGATAGCAATTAGGAAAAAATGTATATATGTATACATACCCATATATATGTACACACATATACATATATACATGTGTATGATATTTGGTGTTGTAAGTTTTATGAGCAAAGTTGCAATTCTTAACTTAAAAATAAAACGTGTGCACAGATGTGCCAAAAGTTGTTATATACCTAATTTGAAGCAGATTTATACCTCTGATTTGACAGAAGCCACACAGTATTGGCAAGGTTTATGTTTTTATATGGTTGTTTTAAATTACACATCTCTTTTCTGGAATTTAAAGTTACATAATTATTCCTAAAAGTATGCATACTTTTGATTTTAATCTTGCTGGACATTATCCTAGAGGCCAGATAGGGTATAAAGTACATCCATGTTTTTAGAAAACTTTTCATTTCAATATTATACTGAAGGGGCTTCCCTGGTGGCGCAGTGGTTGAGAGTCCGCCTGCCGATGCAGGGGACACGGGTTTGTGCCCCAGTCCGGGAAGGTCCCACATGCCGCAGAGCAGCTAGGCCCGTGAGCCATGGCCGCTGAGCCTGCACGTCCGGAGCCTGTGCTCTGCAAAGGGAGAGGCCACAACAGTGAGAGGCCCGCGTACCGCAAAAAAAAAAAAAAAAAAAATTACACTGAAAATGTTGAAACAGGGAAATACTACCAGGACTTATATATATTTTTAACTGAATAAAATAGACTCAAAAGCAGTTTGTCATATGAGGATGCTTTAATTTCTTCTTTTCCTTTTCTGTGTTCAGCAATACAACATTACTAAATTGTTGTTGGACTTATGCCACTAAACATTTCTCAGTTTCTCTTCTCAGTATCTTAAAAGTACTTTTAGTCTTCAGTTTTCCTCCTCCTTTTTGATTTTAGAAGTGTTCTTTATTTTAAGGCTATTCCTCTACCTATATGCTTTTTACTAGTTATGCTTATGTGACCTCTCAGTTTATTAAACAATTCAGTTAAAATTATTTTAGTTATAAAATTGCAGTTAGAAGATGTGTAGAGGATGGGAATATAGAGAGAAGAGTAGAAGATAATATCATGAGATAATTTATTATAATTAATAGTATATGGTATCATATATTTTTGTCAATAATTCCACTGGTCAGCCAGCTGGAAACTTTAAAATGACCAATATATAATAAGTAGTCAATAAATATTTGATACCACTTTCCTCCCAGTCACCCTTCATCAAGTCTTGTTGATTTTTTCTTTGCAGCATAGCACCTCTTTTATTTTCCTTGTAGTCCCAGTGCCATTAGCCTTACAACATAATTATTTTACCTACTTTATCACAAGTAACTCTTAACTAGTCTCTCTCCATCTATTCATTCTTATCCAAAGTGATTCATTCTCCGAAATCTTGATACCTTTGTTTGTATATCTCTTGGAATATCTTCCGTATTTCTGATCTATCCTGCATATTACCTCAGATTATCCTTTCTGAATCACAGTTTGCATTCATTCACTGTTCATTTACTTATTAGTTTTTTTTTTCAGTTAGTATTTATTGTGTGTAAGGGTTAGACACCGATTGTGTTACTTTGCTTGATTAAAATTCCTTAATTGCTCTATATTGACTAGTTAGAAAAGTCTAATTTAAGGCTTTTCAGGGCCTCAACATGCCTTTTTGTTATTTTCTAACTTACTGTTCTAGAGGTATGCTTTCTATGCCTTCAAAGTTCTGTGTGTTTCCCAAGCCGTCTGTCTTACCAGTGCCATTTTTTTCCCTTCTCATCCAGACTGTCAAACTCCTATTCTGTACATGAAGATCTAGCCCAAATGTTACCATTTTGGTAAGGTTTCATTTGGTCTCCATAACCAGAGGGATCTTTCCTTTTCCAAAATATCATGTCAGCATCACAGAAGTTCCTCCACTTATGAATAGGTTAGATTCCCAAAGTAGCTAGTTTGTTCCTAAGTCCAAAGAAACCAAGGCGAGTTGACCTGTATAGAGCCCAGATACATTTCCACCGAAAAGGAGTGAAGCAGTCCTTTTATTCTTTAAAAAGTCTTCTCCTTGGTGTGTGTGTGTGTATGTGTGTGTGTGTGTGTGTGTGTAGTCTTTTATATATATAGTCTAGTCCATTTGGAAAATAATGTTCTAATTTATGCATATATAATATATATGCTATAAATGTGTTATATAATATGTATTGTAAGTTAGATATTAAGTATGTAAAAAAGAGCATTATTTTTCTATAGTAAAGTTCTGTTTAGTGGATGAGGGAAGCCCATTACCCCTCCTCCACTCCACTTATTGATATATCAGTGATCTCTACAAGTATCATAAGAGGCTTATTCCAAATAGAGTATCAGCATCATCACCCTTTTGCTTGGTTTGATGATTGACATTTTTGCATGGACCTGGAATCTTCTGGACTATTTATTTGGTCTGTGACAAATTTTTTACCAAGACCTTGACTGTGTTTAAGTTTAAATTCTTAAAAAAAATTTAACCTTTGCCTGAATTACATTAGACATTGACTATTCATGCTCTTTCAGTGGCTGCATATTCAAGCCTTTTGATTCACCATTTGTCCTCATCACTTCCTGACTGTTTCTTAGTGCCTAGGCACATGGTTAGTTAGCACTGGTCACAAGTTGTATGATTTGTTTCTGTTCTTCAGAATTGACCCTATTGTTGATATTTATTTCAGGTACACTTAGAACATATATTTTTACCATGTCCATTTTTTTTTTAATCATAATTTTCGGTACCAGTGTGATTTTATGGGCCTCTAGTAGTACTTTCAAAGTTTCGATCCTCTCCTTGTTTTGGCAGTTATTGAAATGATAAGGTTAAAAATGTCTGTGCAAAAGCTCAAAACCAAGCATAAACTAACCCTACTTAGATTAAATAAGAATGGGTCTGTGAGGTGAAAATGACAATCACTGGTATCATTTTCTGGTGACGGGCATAGTTGACTTGCTTTTTTTTTTGCTGTGAAGCCTATAGCATTACTTTCAGTCTATAAAAGTTATGAGTTAAAAATGTATAAATAAATGAGTGTCTATATGTTGCTTGTAATTTTATCATATTTATCACATCCTGCTTTGTATTCCAGTTATTTTTGTGCAAGTCTTGCATAGTGTACCTTCTCTTACTAGATCATATCTTCTTTTTACATCTTTTCATCTTAATAGTTCTTACTAGATCATATCTTCTTTTTACATCTTTTCATCTTAATAGTACTTATCTGAGTAATCTGCAAATAATGTATGTTTAATGAATATTGGTACTTTAGATGGTTATATTAGTAAGAAAAAAATTAGATGTAGTGTATTTAATTTCAGAGTATGTTCAAAATACTCAGAAAATAACATGTAACTTATAAGGAGAAATATGAAGGCCTTTTAAAAATTTATGGGGAATATTTTCAGACACGTGGTTCAGTTAAAAATTCCTTCTTGCTTCATGAAATGACTCACATATATAATGTTTAAATGTTTCACATAATTAATAGTCATTGGCTATTAGAATCTAAACAGATTTTGTCTTTCAGCTTCTGAATTCAGACCACAGATCCACAGCCACAGTCCAGATCTGCAGTGGCTCTGTAAACCTTAAGGGTGCTGTGAAATGCAGAGCTTATATTCATAGCAATAAACCCAAGGTTAAAGATGCTGTACAGGTAAAAAAAAAAAAAAAAAAAGGAATAACTGGTATATGAAAAACAGAAGCATGTTAACATAATTATTCAAAAATCTTAAAATTTTACCTTTTTTCAATCTCAAATTTCATAATTATTCATTTGATTTTAACTGATAAAAGTCCAGTCTGTTGGGCAGTCCAAATGTACCAGGTAATTGGTCCCAAGATTTTCATATGTAGAATGTCTATTTTTATACCTTTTTGAAGTGATGATTATACAAGTGTATTAAGTGTTCCACAGTTGTAACATATTAGTATATTTGAAATCATTTCTTCTGAGGGAAATTGAACTTTTTAAATAACAGGAAAAGTACACCTACAAAGAATTATTAGGTATTGTTCTGTAATCAATATAATTTAGAAATTTAAAAAATGATGACTGGCACTTTTGTCATAGTTATGCATTTTCTAATTTGGACCACTAGCATTATTTGTTCAGATGCAAAAGTTTGTTCATTTATTTGGTTTAAATTTATTGTTTAGATGAAGTCTGGGTAAATTTGCTGTTAAACTATTAATGTATAGATAAGCCTGTTACATAAATGGACAAATGGAATGACGTACTAGTTATTTTAGTGGACATGATTATACAGGGAAGTCATTTATGTGGCAGGTTTTGGTAATAAAATAATGCAGATTTAAAGAAATGGATTTTATTTCTTATTGTGGTTTGTTTTGGTTTTCCATAGGCCATGAAAAGAGATATATTGAATACAGTTGCTGATCGTTGTGAAATACTATTTGAGGATCTGCTTTTGAATGAAATTCCAGAAAAAAAAGTTATGAGTATAATATTAAGTACTTTTTTTGCATGTGTTCAATTGATATATTCAGATGTTAAGATATAATAGATAATATTATCTTTTTAACTGCATATATCTTTTTTAAAACAATATGTAATCATTTACTTTTCTTATTGAATGAAAATTTTCAGTTGCCACCTAAAAAAAAGTTGTTGAACACCTTGTAATAGTAAATCTGTCAACATTTAATAATTTCAGGGAAGATTTAAAAAGAAAAATTCTGTGTGAATTTTTGCCAGAATAGATAAGCTGTGTTACCATTTTTTTTTTAGTTATTTCTGAGATATACATTTTAAAGAAATAACTAGAATTATGACTTATAACATTATACCAGAACATATAAGATTTTTAGAAATTGCATGTAATGTCTGAAACATTTATATTAACATATTTCCATACAAATAACCCAAAGAAAGTTTAGTAGTAGTTGTTTTTTTGTTTGTTTGTTTGTTTTTTTATACTACAGGTTCTTATTAGTCATCAATTTTATACACATTAGTGTATACATGTCAATCCCAATCACCCAATTCAGCACACCACCATCCCCACCCCCACCGCGGTTTTCCCCCCTTGGTGTCCATACGTTTGTTCTCTATGTCTGTGTCTCAACTTCTGCCCTGCAAACCGGTTCATCTCTACCATTTTTCTAGGTTCCACATACATGCGTTAATATACGATATTTGTTTTTCTCTTTCTTACTTACTTCACTCTGTATGACAGACACTAGATCCATCCACATCTCAACAAATGACTCAATTTCGTTCCTTTTTATGGCTGCGTAATATTCCATTGTATATATGTACCACAACTTCTTTATCCATTCGTCTGTCGATGGGCATTTAGGTTGCTTCCGTGACCTGGCTATTGTAAATAGTGCTGCAGTGAATATTGAGGTGCATGTGTCTTTTTGAATTATGGTTTTCTCTGGGTATATGCCCAGTAGTGGGATTGCTGGATCATATGGTAATTCTATTTTTAGTTTTTTAAGGAACCTCCATACTGTTCTCCATAGTGGCTGTATCAATTTACATTCCCACCAGCAGTGCAAGAGGGTTCCCTTTTCTCCACACCCTCTCCAGCATTTGTTGTTTGTAGATTTTCTGATGAAGCCCATTCTGAGCAGTGTGAGGTGATACCTCATTGTAGTTTTGATTTGCATTTCTCTAATAATTAGTGATGTTGAGCAGCTTTTCATGTGCTTCTTGGCCATCTGTATGTCTTCTTTGGAGAAATGTCTATTTAGGTCTTCTGCCCATTTTTGGATTGGGTTGTTTGTTTCTTTAATATTGAGCTGCATGAACTGTTTATATATTTTGGAGATTAATCCTTTGTCCGTTGATTCATTTGTGAATATTTTATCCCATTCTGAGGGTTGTCTTTTCATCTTGTTTATTGGTTTCCTTTGCTGTGCAAAAGCTTTTAAGGTTCATTAGGTCTCATTTGTTTATTTTTGTTTTTATTTCCATTACTCTAGGAGGTGGATCAAAAAAGATCTTGCTGTGATTTATGTCAAAGAGTGTTCTTCCTATGTTTTCCTCTAAGAGTTTTATAGTGTCCAGTCTTACATTTAGGTCTTGAATCCATTTTGAGTTTATTTTTGTGTATGGTGTTAGGGAGTGTTCTAATTTCATTCTTTTACATGTAGCTGTCCAGTTTTCCCACCACCACTTATGGAAGAGACTGTGTGTGTTACCATTTTAAAGCCATTAATTTATTAGTGTTGACCATTATGTATAATAGAGTCTTTAATAGGTGTATATGCAATTGATCTTTCTTTTTCTTTCCAATTTATTTTTTTTGTGTGTGTACTAGTTTATATACTTCTCATCTATTCTCTAACAGACTTTACTAGATTTTAAAAAGGCTGGGTCATGGTGTCTTAACCTTTTATAACTATTCCATCTTTTGAGAAACATGAACAGTTTATACCTTTTCAGTAATTTGTATTAGAAAAATTTAGTTTTACTCAAAAAGAAAATATAATATTGAGTATGCTTTTTGAAGCTACACATTTATCTGCCTTTCTACTATTCAGGTGGATTTGCAATTCACGGTTGAATATGTACATAATTGAAACATACGTTATTAGCTTGTTAAGGGAATATGTTTATTTTTATAGGAGAAAAGCATAGCTCCTGTGCTAACTAACTTCTTTTAGTTATAATAGCCCATATATCAGGTTTGGTGGACTGATTATAATCTTTTGTCTATTCCTAGTATGATAGATACCTGGAATTTCCAGGTTTAACATCTGTCCTTCATGTACTTCACAAATAACCCTGAAGTTATTATTAGTGGAATAACCCATCCACTAATAATGTATAGTTTTGCTGAGACATGAATTTGATTGAGATTGCAATCAAATTGTAGCAATTGGATTGAGAGTTTTGTTTTGTGAAGTATGTAAAACCTGGTCACTTAGCCACCCAGTTAGTCTAGCAGTGTCATCTCTGTGGCTTTGTTTTTGCTGCTTGACTTTGTGTGTGATAACTCTCATGGTATTAAACACTACTTCACTTTCTGAGTAACAGTATGTGTTACAACTGAACTCTGAATTTTAGGATTTTCTGGGACATGGGGATATATCCACCAATAATGCCAAAGATCTACCTTATCACACACATTAGTTAAATATTCCTTTTCATTACAAATGCTTCATAAAAAGGGTATCAAATGACTGCTCTAGTATTCTATTTAGTGAATTAGTATTTTGAAATTTTTGCTGACGTCCAATCAGTAAAATTAATTACTTCTAATAACAGTTGTTTATACATTAAATTTGATATATTAGAAGTTAATGTTATCATCTAATGTTACATTTTTACAAAATCAAAAAATATTTTCACTGATAATTGAGTGGCCTTTGAGCTGTGGGAAGAGAGAATAGGCAGTGTAGTTTGGTGGAAAGAGGAAAGACTGAAGTTCTTGGGTTCTGTGTCTACTCTAACACTACTGGAGTGACTTCAGGCGAATAATTTAGCCTAAGCATCCACTGTCTTATGTGAAAAACAGGGATTATAGTAGCTATTTTTCGAGCCTGTGAGATGAAAGAAGATGATGTTTTTAAAGTCCCTAATACAGGTTGGTAGGCCAAGCCCTCATCAAGTAGTAGTTACTATTAAGTTGGAGGTACTGAAGGAAGAGAATTACTTAACAATGGTTGTATTTAAATTTTCTTAACTTTAAGTTTTGTGGAATGTAGCCTTATATTTCAAAAATGAACCAAGTGTAAGTATACATTTTTTGAACTGTAGTAAGAGGATAATTATTCCAGCAACATGTTAGTAGATCTTAAGATAGCAAGATTAAAAAATATATTGCAAGTATAATAATATGAACATGTAAATTTTGAAGTTGAGTATATATACACCCAATTGTTAGATCTTAAATTTAGTCCTCATTTTACTTAGCTTATCTTTCTTTTTTCTTTTCTTTTTTTTTTTAAAGGAAGAAATGACTGTCTTTATTCTCAGGTGACATGATTTTGTACACACAAAATCCAAAAGAATCTTTAAAAATAAAACTACTAGAACTAATAAGTGAATTTACCAAGGTCCCAGAATACAAGGTCAATATACATAACTCAATTATATTTCTCTATAGTAAGAAAAAACTGGAAAATTTTTAAAAATTAAATACCATTTATAATAGCATTCAAATAACCATAAAATACTTAGAGATAAATCTAACAAAATATATATAAGATCTATGTACTGAAAACTACAAAACACTGCCAAGACAAATTAGAAAAGACCTAATAATTGGAGAAAGATGCCATGCTCATGGATTGGAAGACTCAATGTTATTAAGATGTCAACTTTTTCCAAATTGATCTATAGATTCAACATAATGCAGATCAAAATCCCAGCAGGACATTTTTTTTTTTAATTCCCTGTTCATCATTTTATTGGAAGTCCTGGGTAGTGCAATAAGGAAACAAAATATATACAGATAGGGAAGGAAAAAATAAAACTTTTCAGATAACGTGATTGTCTATCTAGAAAAGTCACAAAAAATATACAAAAAACTCTTTAATAAGTGACCTAGCAAGATCACAGCGTACAAGGTAATATACAAAGGTTAGTGTTTTCCTATATATGTAAATGAACAATTGGAATTTGCAATGAAAAAATAACATATACAATACAATAGGACCCCGAAAATGAAACTTATGTATAAATATAATAAATATACATAGAAACTGTGTATGGAAAACTATAAAACTCTGATGTAAGAAATCAAAGATCTAAATGAATGGATAGATATTTCTTGTTCATGGATTGAAAGCCCCAATATAGTTAAGATGTCAGTTCTTTCCTACTTGATCTATAGATTCAATGAAATTCCTATTGAAATCTCAGCAAGTTATTTTATGGATATCAACTAACTGATTCTAAAGTTTGTATGAAGGGGCACAAGACCTAGAATAGCTAACACAATATTTTTTTTTGTATTTTATTTATTTTTTTTTATACAACAGGTCCTTATTAGTTATCGATTTTGTACATATTAATTTGTATATGTCAATCCCAATCTCCCAATTCATGCCACCACCACCACCCCTCCCCCACCATTTTCCCCCCTTGGTGTCCATACGTTTGTTCTCTACATCTGTGTCTCAATTTCTGCCCTGCAAACTGGTTCATCTGTACCATTTTTCTAGGTTCCACATGTATGTGTTAATATACGATATTTGTTTTGCTTATGCTTCTTATATACTGGTAAAATCTTGTAGGTTTGTAATATGGTAAAATCTAGAATGCATGCCATGAAATTAACCTGAACTAGAATATTTTTTGCATGCATAAGGAAGTCTGCAAAGGGCATACTAACATTACATTCTTAATCTTTAAAGTAAACATAGTTTTTTAATTCTGGCTATCCAGATGAAAGAACTTAATACTTCAGGTGACAGTAAAAAAAAAATAATAAATAAAATATGAACTCCAGTCAGTCCTTTTACTTATTCTGGTCTTCCCCTTTTCTTTCCCTTAAGAAGTATTCCAGACTTTCTTCATTATTCTCTATCAGCCTGCATTCAGTCCTGCCCAACTTACTCTCAGCAGATGACATACTCATTGTGAAAACTGAGGTCATCAACTATGAAATCTCTTACCTTCTTCCATCCCTACATCCACATCCATCCATACTGCCTGTCCTCTCAGAACATTTATATTCCTCTTTGCCTGTAGTCATGGTTCCACTCTCTGGATCGCGCTTCTCATCCCTTCATGCAAATGTCTGTTTATCTTTTAAGAGTCAGCTCAGATATTGCCTATTCTACAAAATTTTCTGTAATATTCCAGTATGAGTTAGGATTCTATACTTAACCAGCAAAATCTCAATTCTTATCATATTGGCTTAACTTTAAATTTTTTTCTCTGTTTTGAACTTATTTAAATAATTTTGAACAAAATACTCTGCTATGGGAATACACCTAAAGGATTCTTTTTTTGAGTACTTTTTAAGATGTATGTTTTTTTTTAAAGCTGTCCTCTCCCATTTTAAACCTCAGACCAGCTAGAAAACTTGGTCTTATTTAGATAGTAAATGTTTAATTTAACTTTAACTTGAAAATTGTAAGCGCTTTTTTTTTTAATGAGTAATACAAGTTCATTGCAACCAATTCTTTAACATTTGATTTTATAAGCAAGCATATTTGTCTCTTTTTCAGGCAAACCTAGAATTAATGCAGTTTGAAATTGTTTTAAAATTTTGCATGCCAATTACACTTAGGCCACCTTTGAAAGTTTTGAACTTAACCTGTTTTAAGAAACTATGGCCCCAAATAAAATACTATATTCCTAATATCAATGTGTGGACAGTTTACATGCTGTAAGACAAATTGCAGTAATATAATTTTACAGCTAGGAGGCAGTCTGGTCAAAGAGTAAAATTCTCCCAGTTCTCATTTGAAAACAATATATTAAGCAGAATCTGGCAGGAACACATATTTAAGTCATGGCATTTCCTATGACACTTAAGGCATTCTTCATTGTCATCTGTTTGCAGTTATATAAAGCTACCACTTGCTTCTTGATGAGGAAAGGTAGGTTACTGTTAAAGTGAGCCCTGGTTTTCTACTTGGTCTGTACATTGGCAGCTTTTTAAATCATATCCATTGCTGAAAAAAGTCATTCTTTACACAAAATCTCTATCTTTTTTGATACTTCATCAGAGTTATGGTTTTGAGCCAAACAATAATTATGTGTTTATGTTAGAAATTGAGCGAAATGTGTGTGTTGAAAGAAGAATGAAATATTCATTGTTTACTTAGGTCCAGATTATTTTTTCTAAAAATGATTTAAGGCTATTTACAAAAAGGCATTACAAGTGAAGAAGGTAAAGTAGGTATTAATAATGAGAACGAGGCAAAGGGAAAATGAAAAAGAAAGCAAGATGGATTTGGTGGTGAGATTAGTACAGAAAATGTGTATCTTAATGTCCTACACATGCTTGATTAGGGGGCTACATCATGTAAGATGAAGTCAGTGGTGAGATTAGTACAGAAATGAATGCTATCACAACCTATACACTTGATGTAGGTGAGCCACTAATTTGGCTCTATAAGCTTGCATGAAAAAGGGAAAAATTGTTTAGAAAATTCAGTACTTGTAAGGTTAAAACAAAGAAAAACAACTTCTGAGACAAAATTATCTCCTAGGTATTCCTTCATAGGACAGTGGATAATATAAGAATGTATAATCAACAATGTCTTCACATTGAAGGCAGTGGTGAGTTTATATTTCATGGGAGTATCATTTATGTCCCTTGCAGAGGCCTTAGGTATTGAGTTAAAGAATTCAGTAAGCAATTTTGTGCGAGATCAATTAGAAAATGAAAAGACCTTTTAAGGTTTTATTTATTTTGGCATATGCTTTCATGTACTTACACAATATTTATCACTGATACCAGTGACAGACCTGTCTAAATACTGATACTGTTTCTTCTCCTTTTAGATTCTGAAAAAGAGTTCCACATCCTCCCTCACCGAGTTTTTGTCCCCATTCCGGGATCCACTGTAATGTTATGTGATTATAAATTTGGTGATGAGTCAGCTGAAGAAATTAGAGACCATTTTATAGAGATGTTAGATCATATGATTCAAATAGAAGATTTGGAAATTGCAGAGGAAATAAACACAGGTAATTATATGAGGTTATTTAAGAACCAGAGTAGACTATAGCTGAGGTTACCTATGGGACATCTAGTTTAAGTATCATGTCTTTAGATTTTCTTAAAGCTAGTTCTCTTTGATACTTTTGAGGCATTTAAAAATGTGTCTGTTTTTCTACACAGTTTATAAACATGCAGTGTTTTTCTGGAAAATTGTACCAAAATTTAAGATACTTTAGATTTTTCCAAGCCTAGCAAGTAGATCTTCATAAAACAAGTTCAGTCTTAAACAGGTAGAAATATATAGCTTTAAGGGATTTCTTTTATTATAAGAGAAGTTTTCTCAAAATCTGTTATTTTAATTATTTGGTTAAGCATCAGGTTACAGAAGTTTTTTTAAACACTTTATTAAACATCTCCATACGATTTGCTGTTATTTTCCTGTCCCCTTCATATAATTGAGATACTAAGCTAAAATGGGCAGTTCCAAAAATTAGATCAAGATTATTTTTACAGAGCATAGATTTGCCATACTATGTAATTGTGTACACATATTCTTCCCCTAACCATTACTTTCATATTTCATCTTACATTTTAAAAGGTTTTTTTTTGTTTTGCTTTGCTTTGCTTTGTTTTTGTTTCTAGTGAGAGTAGGATATGAAAACGTGTCTATAAATAAATGTTTGACAGTCTTCCTGAAACATTTTAAAAATATGTGGTAAAAGTAGTTATTTGCAAGTATCCATAAATACTTGAGTATCTAGACATTTATCAGTCTTGAAATTTCTGATATCATAGTAGAAAGTCTTTAGGTTACTTCTGAATATAAATGTTTATGAAATTTGAATATAACCATTTTTAAGTGCTTTTTCTAATTCTGATTTCTTAGTTATTCTTCTATTGCTTAACTAATTCCCATTCCCCACAAGAGTAGAGTGATTGAGTCCTGTTGTTTCTATGGTGAATCAAGTAAGTATTTGGTTGGTGAATTTCAAATCTGTCAGTAAAGCCTCAGGTTAGTTGGAGATCACCAGGCTTGTTTTTTCAACAGCTCCAAGTTCATATTAATCATGTGGAATAGTAAGTTTGTTTTAAAGGGAAAAAAAAAAAACCCTCTAAATTGCTCAGTAAAAGATGTTAAAGCTGCAGCTATGTTTCAGTCCCCTGAAAACTAATATTTTTAAAGGTATAGCTATAGAATATTCTCTAAGTGATAGATTTTGGAGTAGACTGGTAGAAATGTTTGCTACTTTGTGAAATATGTTTTTCCAGATTAGCGACTATGCTGTTTCTTCCAACTAATCTTAGAGTCATGAGGGCAGAGATTTTTGTTTGCTTTTGTTTACTTCTGTCACTAGTGACTAACAGTAGTTCTTGACCAACTCTGTTGTTGATAACTTGAATTAGTTTTACGTGGGATCATTAGAGTTGACCTGGTTCATCCTCTTTCATATAATACTGAAATCTATGGGTATTTAGACTTTTTTCTTCCTTATTCTGAATTCCAGTCTGCCTTCCTGAAACCTCTACTTTTTCGGTAATCTGGAGCAATTAAACATGAGTACAGTTGACACTTGAACAGTACAGGAGCTAGGGGTACTGACTTCCATGTGGTCGAAAATTCATGTATAATTTTGCAGTTGGCCCTCCATATCTGCAGTTCTGCATCCACAGATTCAGCCAACTGTGGATTGTGTAGTACTGTAGTATGTATTTATTGAAAAAAATCCAAGTATAAGTAGACCTGTGCATTTCAAACCCATGTTGTTCAAGTGTCAACTGTACTGCTTCTTTATTGAGGCCTTGCTTTAAGTTTAGATTGAGGGCAGTTGTCATGTTCTAAATATTTCAAAGCCAAATACTCCCATATACCTTTAACTGTTCTCATTATTACAGTTTCTAGACCTCATTTTTCCTTACCACCTTATTTACCTTTCTTTAGATTAGACATTTTTAACCTGTGGTGTCCAAAATTTTGGGGTCATAGTTGGCTATCAGGAGATCCCTAAACCGCTTGAACATAATTGTATAATGTTTTCCTGGGGGAAAGATCTATAGCTTTCAAAGGCTTGGTGACCTAAGAAGGATTAAAAACTGCTTTTTAAAATATCAGTATAGTCTGGCTTGCCTTTCCTGAGATACGTTACCCTGAATTGAACCTAATACTCCAATAATATTAGCTATTGTTTTTATAGAACCTGCTATGTGCCGGGCACCGTTTTAAGAGCCTTACAGATGCTAAATCATTTAGTCCTTATAA
Source organism: Aethalodelphis obliquidens (assembly GCF_003676395.1). Classification (NCBI taxonomy): domain Eukaryota; kingdom Metazoa; phylum Chordata; class Mammalia; order Artiodactyla; family Delphinidae; genus Aethalodelphis; species Aethalodelphis obliquidens. Next base: position 12,180,751 of record NW_020837992.1, on the reverse strand, counting down.
GAACCCTATAATGATTATTATACTATTGTTAGCTCAGTTTTCCCAATAAAGAATTGAGGCTCAGAAAGGTCAAGTAATTTTTTCAGGGTTACATAGCTAATAAATGGTGGAGCTGGAATTTAAACGTAGGCAGTTTGGTTTTAGAATCTGCTTTTTTTCCGACAGTTTTGTTTTACTGCCTTTCTGTGACACTTAACCAGGACAGACTATAGGGTTATTACTTTCCATGATCTAGGTACTTATTTTAGCCTAGCCCTCTTAATTCCATCATTTAAAACAATTTTTTTAACTTAAATAAATGATGTTACATCATCCTCATTTAATTTCATCTTATGTCAGTGTAATTTCTCACTTGTTGGCTAGAAGCTTGGATCTGTTATCATATGTAGTTTTCATATTCTTTTGAATTATTTGTCACACTTTTAGTGCATATTACATTGCTGAATTAAGTATGACTAAGGGAAGCACTGTATGCAAAACTTGCCCCATTCACAACTTACTTTAAAAATCAGATATAAAAGAATAGGAAGAGAGAGATTTCATTTAGATTTTTTTAAGACTACCATCTGTCTGAAATATTTTTATCTTGTTTAATTTTGTGTCATATTTTAAACATAAGCATTTATAGACTAGTTTGTATTTTATTCAATACTTTATAAGTAATACTTTAAAAATAGTTATTAATCTCAATAACAGATTAATATCCATTGTTTAAATTGCTAAAACAGATTAAAATAAAAATCCAAGTAGCTTTCACCACTGTAATACATTCTTAAGGAGGCAACTATGGCAGCCTTGCTTGACAACCTCCCCCAAATAAAACTAAAACCTAATAAATTAAAACCCATATGAAACAATTTTGTATTGCATTTCAGCAAACATTTATTGATTTTTCCATAAGGTTCACAAGGAAAGGGACTTTTCCTTTCTTGCTCACTGCTGTCATTTCTAGCACTTTCCTAAGAACCTAGCCTTAACACATTGTAGGTACTCAGTAAATATTTGTTGACTGAACAAATTATTGATTTTGTCAGTCCTAGGGTTTGGGAACCAAAATTCAATAAGATACTGACTCTGTCTTCAAGGAGCTAAATGGAATTTTTTTTTAACCTGGGTAGATAATTTTATGTGCTCAGACTAGGTAGGTGCCTCCATTATACTTAATCATAGTTTTTTGCTGCTTTTTTGCATTAGTTTCCATTCTTGTAATTATTGAACTCATCAGTTGCATGTTTAATATTAATTTTTCATATTAGACTGCAAGTTTCTCGAGAGTATTTATTTCTCTATCTGAGTTCCATGCCTAAAACATGATAGGTATTCATAAATATTTGTTCCTAACTGACTGACATATACTGAATTGGTCATTTTTAGGAAACTATAGCACAGCTTTTTTTAATACTTATTTTATGCTTGGAAAATTGTAAGCTTATGCCAAGCAAGATATAAGGTTTTTAAGGTTTGTGTAGTGCACTACACTGAACATGATGAAGATTTTAAGAGGATATAATGGTCATAGCTCTATGGCTCAATAGTTCAGAACGTTTTAAGGGATATAGAACATTAAAAACATATGACAACATGTAACACTAATTGTTGCCCTGTAAATATTAATTCTTGTTTATAGCATTTAGTATGTCTATTTGTTAGATGTTTATTAAGCATTTGCTCTGTTCAAGGTAGTGTTATAGATGACAAATCAATGGCCAGATTCCTTTCCTCAAGAAGCCTATAATCTGACTTGGAAGATAGAATTGTATGCATTATTAATCATTGCAGGGCATGTAGTAAGGTCCAAAGAGTAACTAAGAACTCAAGAACATCAAGATTAATGATCATAATTTTAGGGTCTCTAGTGATTTGGCTAATAATTCATTCAGAAAAAATATTTTGATGGTAGGTTAGCAATAACCTGTAATCTATAGTAAGAAAGATTTGACATTAGTATTTTCAAATTTTAGTAAATTCTTTCCATTTTTTCTTTATTATTACTATTACATTTCACTTTAACTAGAGGTTAGTTCAATAATACAGGAATGAACAGAGAATTATCAGAATATTTAGCACAGGCATTATCCCTGTAAGTGATTCAGAGCAGAGATAACATTTTTTTTTTTTTATAAATTTATTTATTTATTTTTGGCTGCATTGGGTCTTCGTTGCTGCGCACTGGCTTTCTCTGGTTGCAGCGAGCGGGGCTACTCTTCGTCGTGGTGCGCGGGCTTCTCATGGCGGTGGCTTCTCTTGTTGCGGAGCACGGGCTCTAGGCGCACAGGCTTCAGTAGTTGTGGCACGCAGGCTCCAGAGCGCAGGCTCAGTAGCCGTGGCACACGGGCTTAGTTGCTCCGCGGCATGTGGGATCCTACCAGACCAGGGCTCGAACCCGTGTCCCCTGCATTGACAGGCGGACTCCCAACCACTGCGCCACCAGGGAAGCCCCAGGTAACATTTGAGTTCATTTTCAAGGATGAATACAGTAAAAGTAACTCTAAGCTGTTTAGGAATTGAACATTGGCATCAGATTTATTGTGGCCAAGAATAGGACTTGTCTAGAATTATATTATTTTTGCTTCATCAAGTATTTATTGAATTAGAAGGAATGATATAGTTATTTAGTAGCAAAATAACACATTCCAAATTATGGGATAGGGTAAAAGCATAAACATTTTAATAGAAAAATTAAGTGCTTTTACATATACATTCAGTTGGTTTAGAATTATGTTCACTTTTTCATTTATTCTTTCATTTATTAATTTATTCAAAAATATTAGATGCATAATTTTACCAAGATGTTTTAGCTGAGTCCAGGTCTTCCACTTACAGCTGTGTAACCTTGAACAAGTCCTCTCTGAACCCCAAATTGTTTTGGTGTTGGTACTAGAATTTAGTAAAAATGTTAGAGAAAATACTTTCTAAACAGAAAGAGATATATAAATGTAAGGTGATATTTACTAGAATTATTATAAAACTTTTAAATAATGGACCTTCTGAATTATAATGAAAAACATTAAAGTATAAGAATAATGCTATATAGTGTGCATAGATTTTCCTAATTATTTGAAATTAGGGTTTCCAGGTAAAATAAACAATGAAAAGTGGAGTTCAAATGTTCAAATTCAAACTTGAAATCAATTACTGTACATTTAGGATTGTTAAACTTGTTATAAGTATCAAGCTTTATTTTCCAAGTATTTGATGTTACTATTTGCTTGATTATTTAATTATTTCTGTTCTGTAATGTAGTTGCTATGTTTAAAATACGTATTTTGCCAAGTAAGTATTTTAAAATAACATACTTTAAAATGATTTAAGGAATGAAGAACAATTTGTTTGTCAAAATGACTCACTTAAGGTGAGGGATAACTGTGGCTTTAAAATTTCTTAAATGTATTAGTCATCTCCTGGTAGATATTAACTTAATAATTCAGATGTACTTTATCCACAGTTTCAGCAAATTTGGAGACACACATTTAAAATCTGGTGAAACCCATCTTTGCCAATTCTGTCTTGATATCAGAGGTGAAATTAATTTTCATTGCTTGGTTAAACATTGATAATTTAATTATAAAGGAAAAAAAGTAATGCTGAAGATGTATTTTAATGGCTAAATCACTGACTAGTGAAACCTCATTAACTTAGGATTTAGGGATCTGGAAGATGACACCTAACTAAGGAGTTCAAGTGCTAGCATTTCATTTTAAGCTTCTAAATAGTCCTACCTATCAGCAGCTTGGAATGAAATTGAATATATATACAATTTAACATGCATTCATCATGGCCCTTGTCTTCTCCTTTGTTGACAGTTGCTTAAGAAAGGTTGCTTTCTTACATGAATAATTTGAGATTTGTCTGCAGTTAAAATTACCTGGTTTTAAGGAATGGTTAAGATCTAATTTCCTATTGAATCACATGTCCTTTGCATTTAAAGTTCAGAGGACGTTAAGGTATTGGTAAAAATGACAGTATCTGAGGTTTGAATTAAGTTCTTCATGGCCGCCCCAAAAACAGACAAACAAATTGTTATGGTAAGGATTTATTCATCCTTGAAAAACACTCTGCTTCAGTAAAATTGTCTCAGCTTTGTATCAAATCAATATGATTCTGAATGACAGATTTTATTTATTTATTTATTTATTTATTTATTTATGGCTGTGTTTGGTCTTCGTTTCTGTGCGAGGGCTTTCTCTAGTTGCGGCGAGCAGGGGCCACTCTTCATCGCAATGCGCAGGCCTCTCACTGTCGGGGCCTCTCGTTGCGGAGCACAGGCTCCAGACGCGCGGGCTCAGCAGTTGTGGCTCACGGGCCCAGTTGCTCCGCGGCATGTGGGATCCTCCCAGACCAGGGCTCGAACCCGTGTCCCCTGCATTGGCAGGCAGACTCTCAACCACTGCGCCACCAGGGAAGCCCCCTGAATGACAGATTTTAAAATGGAAATAGCAGAGCAATGGAATGTCTTTTTTTAATAGAAGTAAATTGTTTATACAGAGGACTTGACCTCTTAGAGCATGCTCTTCTTCACAAATAACAAATTAGTATTAAATGTGTGAGTAATATGACATGACAAATAAAACCATTTTTGTGCTCTTTATCTATAGGTACTCAAGTAAAAAAGTAAAAAATTTCCTGTAGCAAATAGGTATAATTCATGTTTCATCCATTATTTTTGTTTTTATCTGAGATAAGGATTTTAGTGGCCCAAAGAAAAAGCTCTTTAGCAGTGATATTTGCTAAAAGAAAAAGCCGAAGTTCTGTGTGTGTGTGAGTGTATGTTTTTAAAATGAATAAAATTGTACTCTCCATTCAACTTTTAGACATATGGATGAAGTTAGGGGAAATTTTAAGCTGGTGGGCTAATGTATTCTAGAAGTAAAGTGTTACAGCCCCCGAGAAAACTGGATGCTGTATAAATATGGAAGACTGAATAATTCTGGAGACAGTTCATGAGAATTTGTTGGCCTTTGTGACTAGTTTGATATGGGAGTAGAACAAAAGAGAAGAACGTTTTGTGTTTGTTTTTAAAGTACTTTAGTCATATGCTCAAAGAGGGAAAAAAAGAACAGTTTTACCTTGATTCTAATGAGGTGACTACTAAGGATTATTTCTCAAAATGGCAAACTTCATGGGAAATTGATGAGACGCAGGCAAATTTTTTTTCATCCATTTCGGTACCACAGTTAATTATTTCAGTAAGTTATGTGTCATCCTTGTGAGCACATCTGCATGTGCCAGTATGTTGGTCTACAAAGATGTCTATAAAAGATATTTTAAATCCAAGCAATAAGCTATTTTACTTTGAATTTAAACAGTAGTATTTACTGTGTCACTCTGGGGTTCTCTTCTCTTCTTTGTAAATAAAGGGATCAACATGAAGTTCAGTTAACCCTTGAACAACATGGGGGTTAGGGGCACTGACCCTCACGCAGTTGAAAATCCACATACAGCTTCAGTTGGCTATCCGTATGGGCAGTTCCCCATCCATGGATTCAACCAACCATGGATCATATAGTATGTATTTAGTGGAAAAAAATTTGCGTATGAGTAAGTGGATCAATGCAGTTCAAACCCATGTTGTTTAAGTATCAACTGCAGTTGTTTTCAAACATAGTTCCCTTGAGTTCTATAGAACAGCACTCTGCTGTCACCTCTTAGGGGAAGGAGGGAGTATGACTCCAGGAGTCCTTCATCCCTGCTTCAACCAGAGTAATTCTGCTTTCATCTGTTTTACATACTGGGATTTTCTGTCAGATTTTCTAGCACTAGTTTAAAAAAAGAAAACCATTGGTCTGTGTGATCCCTAAGGATGTTTTCAGTTCAGACACTTTTAGTCAGTGTTAAATAAATTCAGCTTGGCTAACCTATGCAAATTATTGTCACCATAATGAAGTAGAAAGAGAACTTGTATTTGAATCCTCATTCTGTTGCCTATGACCCTCAAATACGCACTTAATGTCCCAGGTTTTATTTTCCAACTATAAATGAGATAATGTACTTACTTTGCTTAACATTGAATTGTTTTAAGGTCAAACTTATGGTCCCAGTTTGCTTATGTAATTCAGGTTAGATCAAGAGTCAGCAAACTTTTTCTGTATAGGGCTAAATAGTAAATATTTTAGGCTTTGCAGAGCATGTAAGGTCTGGCCCATGGGCTGCACTTTGGCCCATGGCTACAGTTTGCTGATCCCTACTTTTATTATTACTGATTACTTAAAATTATTAATTGCCAAAACCATCAATAAGAATATTATAAATTAATCCCAATTAAGAGCAAAATTTACCCTTTCCTATCTAGTTTGATTTTTGGTATCATTTATCTCCACTACCATATAGTAATCAGATTATAATTTGTGGGAGTCATTCAGAACTGGCTCTGTGGCTCCTTGGTTTTGATCAGTTATAAAAGTACATAAAGTATTTTTTTTTAAGATAGAAGCTGAGGTCATTGAATTGAATCGTTCTTTTCTTTTTTTAAAATTTTATTTATTTTTGGCTACATTTGGTCTTCGTTGCTGGGCGCAGGCTTTCTCTAGTTGTGGAGAGTGGGGGCTACTCTTCGTTGTGGTGCGCAGGCTTCTCATTACGGTGGCTTCTCTTGTTGCAGAGCACAGGCTCTAGCTGTGCGTGCCTCAGTAGTTGTGGCACGTGGGCTCAGTAGTTGTGGCTCGCGGGCTCTAGAGTGCAGGCTCAGTAGTTGTGGCACACAGGGCTAGTTGCTGTGCGGCATGTGGGATCTTCCTGGCCCGGGGCTCGAACCCATGTCCTCTGCATTGTCAGGTGGATTCTTAACCACTGCGCTACCAGGGAAGTCCCCATAAAGAATTTTAAAAAGTACATCAGTTTGATATATAGTCCATGAAATTTAATTCGCCTGCATTTGATAAAGAGCAAGTTTAAAAAGTCAAGTTGAAAAAAAAAAAAGTCAAGTTGAAGGAAAGTGGAATTCACTGTGTGTTTTTTATAATGTTCTTTAAAACTCATTTTTAAGCAGTAATTATTCTTATTTTATTTAGGATTTATTTTTATTATCCTCTTGCAGCCTGTGTAAGTTCCTCTATGAATACTGAAGCTTCATTGGACAACACAGATGATGAACCACCAAAACAGCCAATTAAAACTACAATAGTGTTGAAAATTCAGCAAAACATAGGTATTATATTTCTTCTATAACATTGAAAAGATGGCATTTTGGATTTGAGTTTTCTTGTTACTTTAAAATTATTTTCATTTCATTTCTTAAAAGAGCTAGATTAAGCTAGTATTTATTGAGTATTATAGAAAGCGGTACGCCCTGAGAGATAGAAAGATTTATAAATAAAGCATTGTCTCAAGTGCCCTAAAAGATGACACTTCCTATTAAATGTTTTGGTGTTTTTAGAAGAAACACATGTTGAGTTTTGGGAATCAATTAGTATAGTAGGGCCAGTGTTTTCCAAGCTGGTGTTCCCAGGATTGCTATTGTGGAAGATTTTGATAGGTGCTCTATGAAAAAAGTCAAATTCAAGTCTGGAAATTCTAATGTATTTTAGTATTTTAAAGGCTCCAAGAAGTGTGGCAGTCACTTTAACATTTTTCAGACTTATTGATCAAAGAACATGTAGACTGTTGTTTAGTTGAATGCCAATTTGAGAAATGCTTTATAAGCATTAAGATTTTTGACTGACTGAGAGAAGCCAGAAACTTTGGTTATTTTTCATGTCAGTTACTCATAAGTTAAGTTAATTACCTAAATTCTTTGTACCTAAGTGTGTGTGTGTGTGTGTGTGTGTGTGTCTGGACTACTCTGGTCAGTTTTCTTTTTGTTGTTGTTTTTTAACTTAAAATACTCAGGAAAAAAAATTAAACGTTACCAACCCAAGCTTAATAATTCTTAGATTTTAGTTTCTGTAGTTTTCAATAGCTATATAAATGACTTCGCATGGTAATTACTGAGGACTCCTGCCCATTGGAGATGTCTTTTTGGTTTAAGCTAAGTAGCATGAGACAGCTGAAATGTCAATATAAATATTTATAGAAGCCTTTTTAAGTATGTATTAGTTTGTCTCTTAGATGTGTGTGAGTGCACTCATGTATAAGAAAGATAATTTTTTATTTTAAGGTGTTAATGAAGGTGGTGAAGTATATGATTACCAGTCCAACTTTGTAAAATATAATTTTCAACCTATTGCTATATTTTCCTCTAAGACTTTGCTGGCTTTTCATGCCTGTATATGTGTGTGTGTAAGTATATGTATTTGTGTGTGTATGTTGTTCTTGTTGTTTAGGCCCATCAGTTACCGACATTTCAAAGCCTAGGATCACTTAAGCCTTTCTTTTGCTCATTCCATTTCCATTTGTTTTGTGTTTGTTTTACTTTTAGGTGTGATTGCAGCATTTGCAGTTGCAGCCCTTGCTGCGGGTATCTCCTTTCATTACTTCAGTGATTAGGGTGAGGCACAAAGAGCTTCCTGATCATCCAGCGAACACTGACCAACAATTATGAATAATAATGATGCAAACAATCCATCTGCGTCTAAGACAATAGCAGTCAGATCTGCTGCCATAATGCCTATTAGGTGTGTTTCTGACTAAAATGAAATCACCAGCTGCCTTGTTTAGCCCTGCTTATATTATAGGTGGCTCAGGCTTCCAAGAATAAAGTTATGAATCTAGATGGAAGTTGCACGTAACAAATCGTTATTATCTATTTTTTAAAATGTTCAAAATCATGGTTTATTTTCATAGATTTTAGTCCTGTTGACCTGAACCACATATTGATCAGGACATTGGGAATTTGAATAGTCAGGGTTGACTGAATATATTAGTAATAGAACAATAGAAATTTCTGCAAAGTGGGGCAAAAACTTATTGGATAAGTTCATAGTTTAGGACCTTTCTATACTGATTTCCAAAATACTGATTGAGTTCCATTTGAGGGGTAGGAAACCTCTCCAGACCTCTTGAATCAGCAAGGATTGTCATAAATCATGAGTTTTCTCTGGTTAGTATATCATAACCTAATATATTAAATAAGACTTTTGCTTCAAGTAATATATTAGGTACTGCAAAACAGCTAGATCCTGAATACAGTCTCCTTTTGAATACATTAATAGGCTCAAAGAAAGTAGGGGAAATCTCCAAGAAATACACCTCTATTTTTTCTTCCTGACAATGGAACACATTTTGATATGGAAATTATGAAAACTATATTAAGCATAAGGTTGACAGTGGTTGCCTGGGTGACAAATACCAATTGCAGCACTGCCATATGCAGTTTTCCTTAGACCAGAAACAAGGAGATAAATCTGAATCTGAGATGTCCCATCCAGGACAGTTGAAGTGGGCCTCAGTTTGTAATACCCTATAGTTCCTGGCAGAAACAAGATATAGGCCCCAGATTCCCATAGATTAAGATAAGCAGTATTATTCATGGCTGGAGATCACCAGGTGCAAGTTGAAACTAGCTAGCTTGAGAAAGAACCTGTAGATATAAACTTTGGACTCAATTTTCCAAGGTCTTATCATCAACATACATGAAGGATGGAACCACAGACTGATCTGAAAAAGAAACAAGTGGAACTGCTTGATGAGAAATATGTTACTTGCAATTTAAAAAAAGAAAAACCCTTAGACATGTTGAATATCATATTAGACTCAGCTGAAGAGACAATACATAAACTGGAAGCTAGATATAAGGAAATTATCCAATGTGCAGCCAGGAGAAACAAGGTGTTAGAAAATATAAATATTAAGGAAAAGATAAGAGATATAGAAGGAAGAATTATGAATACTAGAAGTACCAGCAGAAGAGAATAGAGAGGATGGAGGAGTGGCAATATTTGAAGAGATAACAGAATTTTCCACATTTGTTGGAAAAACACGAATTCATAAGTTCAGGAAGCACAGTGTATCCCAAGCATATATAGATAAAATCCAAGCCTAAACCCAGTGTAGTATAACTGTGAGATACCAATCAAAGGGGGAAAAAGCAATCAAAGCAATCAATCTTAAAGCAATCAAAAGCAAGCAATCTTAAAGCAATCAAAGGGGGAAAAAGATTATCAGTGAAGGCAAGACAGATACTTCAGAAAGCTTCTCAACAGCAACAATGTACTCCAAAGGTGGTAGAATAGTGCCTTCAAAATTCTGAGAAAAACAATTGTCAACTTGGAATCTGTATGAAGCAAAACTGAAATAAATACATATTCAAGTGAAAAACAGATTTTACCATCAGTGGAACTTCTTTAAAGAAATTGCAAAAGGATTATCTTCAAGAAGGAAAATAATTCCAAAAGGATGATCTGAAATTGAAGAACTAGTAAGCAAATAAATGAAAAACATGTAAATCAAAAGTGTTGTTTGTATAAAACAATCATAATGAAAGAAGTGTTTATAAGAAGCAAGATTGTAACTAAATAAAACTAAATAAACATTTTATGCAACATTAATGTGGACTTTTAAAATAGGGTATAATTGAAAAACTGGACAGTAGCTTATAAGATGGGGGGGGTGATTAGAATTAAAGTGTTCTGAAGTGTTTTATTATTCAGAAAATGGGTTAAGGTACTGTTTAACTTTGAAATTATGTTAAATACGTGTAGTAAAATTTCAAGTGTAACTGCTAAATAATAGATATGGGATGAATCATTCCAAAGAAAAAAGTTAAAAATATGGAATAAGAAGACAATACCTCAATACAAAAAAAAGGGAAAGAAATTAGGGGTGGGGGAAGTACAAAATTAGTAAGATAAATAGTAACAAGTCAAATAATTAAAATAACTATGAATAGGCTAAACCCAGTTAAAAACATTGATTCAGTTTTTTAAAAATCAGCTATAGGCTGATACGGGATTTTTTAAAGGATAAAAAAATGCACTAGGCAAATAGCAAAAGAAAACTTATGTAGCTTTGGTGCTATCAACTCAAAATTAGACTTTATTATAGTATTATTAAAGATGGAGAAGACCACTAAATAATGGTAAAAGGATCAATTTATTAGGAATATATACAATTTTAGATTTGTATATGCTTTATAAAATGGCCTCAAAACGTATAAACTCTAGGGCTGAACCAACAAATTGAATAGCAGTGGGTGATTTTAACAGCTCTCAATTACTAATAAATCAACTAGACAAAAAATGAATGAAAACACAGTTTTGAATAATGGAATTAACAATGCTGATTCGATGAACATATTTAGAATAATCAACAGAATATTCTTAAGCATTGTATATTAGCAAAAATTGACCATGTATTAGGCATGAAGTAAGTTACAATAAATTTCAAAAAATTAGTATTAAATAATAAGAAAGAACTTAGGTTAATTTTTTTTAATCATGGTTTTACAAGTTTAAAAAAACTTCATAGATGAAAAAAATACATAATTAGTACCTAATTATAAATACTACATTTGGAAAAATTGGGTGATGCAACAGAAAGAGCGCTTAGAGGGGAATGGTTTTAAATGCTTAAATTAAAGGCTAAGTGTATAACTTAGGAAAAGGACAACAGAATAAACACAGTATAGAAGCAAGGAGTCAGAGGAAAGGAAAGAAATCAATGAATTAGAAAACATAGAATCACAATGTCAACGTTGTTTTCATGACAAAACAAATTGGCATATTTGAACAAGAAGAAAACAGGGCTAAAGTAAACAATATAAAGATTGAAAAATGAGTCCTAACCCACAGCAGAGATGAAAATGATAAGAGACTACCAGGAGCATCTTAATGTATGAAAACAGACAAAATAGACCAAGGTCTAGAAAAGTGCCATTTCCTTAAATTGGCTGAAGAAGAAATACACAAGCTACATGGACTTAATAGTATTGAATAGAAAATACTTTTAAAATTTTTGATAAAGAACATCTAGCTCATGTTTACAGATGTTTTACTCTTTCAACGACCATACTATTTCAACATATTGTACAAACTCTTCCAAAGAATATATAATGAGGGAATACTCTTCAGCTCATTTTGTGAGGCCTGTATAGCTTTTATTGATACTAGAACCAGACACATTTGGTAGGAGAAAAGAAAATTACAGACTAAAAGCACTTATTAAGACAGATCTGAAAGTCAAAACCATTATTGATGAACTGAATTCAACATTATGTAAAAAAGGATAATGCATCATGGTGAAGTTGCATACATTAAAAATCAGGAACATGACAAGGATACCTATTATCACTACTTCTATTCATCAATGTCCTGTAAAAAAATGAGCAAAAGACAGAAACCAGGTACCCTTAAACACATGAAACACATGAAAATATGTTTAATTTCAAGTGATCAACTAATTAAGACCACAATGAATAATATTTCATCTGACAGACTGAAAAATTAAGAAATATGCAATACCAATGAAGAAGATGTACATCAAGAAGATATCTAAAGGTGGGGTTGTAAACTAATAAACTTTGGAAAGCAATTTGGCATTATCTTGTAAGGTTAAGCATCTGTGTACTCTAAAACCTAACCATTCTACTTCTACATACATACCTTAGAGAAATTCTTGCATTTGTGCACAAGAGTACGTGTGTGGGAATGTTCAAGGCAGCCCTGTTTGAAACCACCCAAATGTTCGCTGACAAGAGAATAAAAAATAAATTGTGGGTTTTGTAATTTTATTTGGCAGTGAGAATGACCTGAGAATAAAGTGATGATTAAATAAAGCAAGTCTTAGAAGCCTACATGCAGTTTTATAAAGATTAAAAACAAGGAAATCTAAACTATATTATGTTGGAATACATATATTTGTGTAAACTCTTTTGTTGTTTTTTAAGTAAAGATCATGTAAAAATTCATGTTTACGATTTCAGAGTGACAGTGATGGCAGGATAGGAAGGCAAGAAGGAACAAATGAACAAATGAAATAGTATCGGTGATGTTTTAGTTCTTGAGTTGAAATGAGTTTTTGTTTTAATTGATGTATAGTTGATTTGCAGTGCTGTGCTAATTTCTGCTGTAAAGCAGAGTGACTCAGTTATACACATATATACATTCTTTTTTTTATATTCTTTTCCATTATGGTTTATCCCAGGAGATTGGATATAGTCCCCTGTGCTATACAGTAGGACCTTGTTTATCCATTCTAAATATAATAGTTTGCATCTGCTAACCCCAAACTCCCAGTCCATCCCTCTCTCTCCCCCGCCCCTTGGCAACCACATCTGTTCTCTATATCTGTGAGTCTGCTTCTGTTTTGTAGATAGGTTCATTTGTGCCATATTTTAGACTCCCTATATAAGTGATATCATGTGGTATTTGTCTTTCTCTTTCTGACTGACTTCACTTAGTATGATAATCTCCAGTTGCATGCATGTTGCTGCAAGTGATATTATTTCATTCCTTTTTATGGCTGAGTATTATTCCTTTGTATATATGTACCACATCTTCTTCATTCATCTGTCGATGGACATTTAGGTTGCTTCCATGTCTTAGCTATTGTGACTAGTGCTGCTTTGAACATAGGGGTGCATCTGTCTTTTTGAATTATTGTTTTGTCTAGGTATATGCCCAGGAGTGGGATTGCTGGATCATATGGTAACTCTATTTTTAGCTTTCTGAGGAACTTCGTACTGTTTTCCATAGTGGCTGCAACAACCTACATTCCCACCAACGTTGTAGGAGGGTTCCCTTTTCCCCACAGTCTCTCCAGCATTTGTCATTTGTAGAATTTTTAATGATGGCCATTCTAATCAGTGTGAGGTAGTACCTCATTGTAGTTTTGATGTGCATTTCTCTAATAGTTAGGGATGTTGAGCATCTTTTCATGTGCCTACTGGCCATCTGTATGTCTTCTTCGGAGAAATGACTATTAAGGTCTGCCCATTTTTTGATTGGGTTTTTGTTTTTTTGTTGAGTTGTATGAGCTGTTTATATATTTTGGAGATTAAGCCCTTGTCGGTTGCATCATTTGCAAATATTTTCTCCCATTCTGTAGGTTGTCTTTTCATTTTTTTTTTTTTAAATTAATTAATTTATTTATTATTTTTGACTGTGTTGGGTCTTCGTTTCTGTGCGAGGGCTTTCTCTAGTTGCGGTGAGTGGGGCCACTCTTCATCGCGGTGCGCGGGCCTCTCACTATCGTGGCCTCTCTTGTTGCAGAGCACAGGCTCCAGATGCGCAGGCTCAGTAGTTGTGGCTCACGGGCCCAGGTGCTCCGCGGCATGTGGGATCTTCCCAGACCAGGGCTCGAACCCGTGTCCCCTGCATTGGCAGGCAGATTCTCAACCACTGCGCCACCAGGGAAGCCCATGTCTTTTCATTTTTTAATGGTTTCCTTTGCTGTGCAAAAGCTTGTAAGTTTGATTAGGTTCCATTTGTTTCTTTTTTGAAATGAGTTTCTTGATCATTTTATTTACTTCATGACATTTATGTATGTGTTATTTTGGTTGTCTGTTACTAAAAAAATACCCCCAAACTTAATTGAAACAACAACCATTTCATTTTTCTAATAATTCTGAGTTGACAGGAATCAGTTGGCTGATTCTGCTCTACATGGTGTTGTTTAGAGCTACAATTTTCTAGGAACCTGATTGGGCTTGAAACATCCAAGACAACTCTTTCACATGGTTGGCAGTTGATGCTGGCTGTTTGCTGGAAACTCAGCTGTCACACCTCAGTTCTCTCCATGTGTCTTGTGGTTCTTCTATCATGGTGGCTGGACTTCTTCCTGTCATGATGGCTGGGAGCCAAGAAGTAGCATCCCAAGTGTGAGAGTTCCAAGAAGAGAAAAGTAGAGGCTGTGAGTTCTCTTGAAGCCCTGGCTTGGAAGTCTCAGAACATCATTTTCACTATATTGTATTGGTCAAACTAATCTACAGGACCAGCCTAGATCAAAGGGGACAGGGAAGAAGAATCTTTACCTCTCAATGGTTATGCATATGCAAGAAGAAAAGGGCTTGATGGAAGCCATCTTTGGAAATTAGTTACCATAATATACCCCGGGTTATAGCAGTTTATGTTCCTGACATGTGGAAAATGCATTCACCACCTCCCCAGACACCTGAAAGTCTCATCTTGTGTCATCAGATTCAGGCTCAAGGCTCATAATTTTGTCATCTAAATTGGTTTCAGGTACACAGGGGCAACCTTTACTGCAGTTGCTCTCAATCTAAAGATGCATGAACTAAAGAACCAAGTTTTCTTCTCCATACTCATCCAGCATACAATGGCAAGACAGGTAAGAGCCACTGTTGTTCAAAAAGAGGGAAAATTGGAGGTACAATGCAGTGAATGCTCCATAACAATTCTGAACTCCAGTGGGACACATGTCTAATTCGTCATGATTCTACGAGCAGAGAATGTATGTCAGTTAGAACCTAATTCTTCTTGAGAGTGGTCCTCATCTCTTGGCTCTTCCATACAAGATTTTGGCTCTACTCTGAGTCATTTTCCATGAGAAATGGCTTATATTTGAAGCTGAGTAGCTTTCTCAACCTGCCTCCTATTAAGGCAGGTTGAGGAAGGTTCAAGGCCCAGAAGCATCTTTTTATTTTGAGCTGTCTCTCCCTTTTAGACTAAACTGATATAATTCCTTTTAAAATCATGTATTTACTATGAATCAAATTATCCATTCCATTAGACAAAAGGCACACCCACAAATGTTCAAGACGGACCTCTCTCTTTCTACTTTGAGCAGAGAGTCAAGGTGCTGAAGGACGATACCCTTAAAAATCTTAGATACCCATTGTCTAGCTAAGAGGAGTACAGTCTTTGCTCATAAGATTCTTGTAAGTCTTTTTGTATAGCTAAGAGATCTATGAGGCACTGGCTTAAATATTTCTGAAGTCTTAAAGATTATTACAGCTGCACCCTTGATCCTAACTACCCTGATGCTCTGTTTCACTAGCAATTCCCTAGATTTGATCTTTGCCCATAAGGCATTTCCTTCTTGAGAACCTTTTGCTGTCTGGAAAAGGTGTTCTGGGTCCTTTATAAAATTTTTTATAAATTTTTCTCCAAAACCCAACTGTTTCTGATTTAGTTCATCTCTCTCTTCTCATATTTGATCTTAGCCAGCTAGAAGAGGTCAGTTGGCATTTTCAATATTCTGCCTGGAAATTTCCTCAACCAGATCCACAAGTTTATTAGGTTACTTCTTCCCCTTAGCAATTTCCACAAGTTTATTCTACCTTTCGCATTACTGTAGGTGAAAGTGTTGCCTTTCACAACAACAGTTGCCTTTTAATGACAATTTCCTCATTGTTATTCTACCACCACTGTTTCCTGAAGGTTGTACAGCCATCTCCTTCTCAGTTCCAAAGTTAAAGCTACGTGTTTTGGGTTTGGCCCAACAGAATCCTATTTCTAGGTACGAATCAACATCTATTGGTTATCTCTGGCTTCATAACAACCTCAAAACTTGTTGGCATTAAACTACCATGTTTTTGTGAGTAGACTGGCTAAGCTGAAAGGTTCTTCTTCTCCCCATGATGTTGGCCAGGGCTTCAATTACCTAAGAACTGTGACATCCAAAATACCTGATCCACATGGTTGGCAGTTTATCTGTTTCTCCTCCACATGACCCCTGCATAGGTCTTAGGCTTCTCAGAGCATGGTGGTTGAATTCCAAAAAAAAAGAGCCCCAAAAATCAATGTTCAAAGAGGAAGTAGGTAGAAATTGTTAACTTCTTAAGGTCAGTGTTCAAAAGTCCTGGAATGTCATGCCTCCATATTCTATTGGTCAGAGCAAACAGGACCAGCCTAGTTTCCATGGGAGGGGAAAAAGCACATTTCTCAGGGGAGGAGCACATGCATACAGAGAGGGAAAGAGTTGATGGCATTCATCACTGAAGACTAACTACACATATATATATATACTTTAGTATATATCAAACTTTAAAAATGGTCAAGGGGCTTTGCTGGTGGTGCAGTGGTTGAGAATCCGCCTGCCAATGCAGGGGACACAGGTTTGATCCCTGATCTGGGAATATCCCACATGCCATGGAGCAGCTAAACCCATGCACCACAGCTACAGAGCCTGCGTGCCGCAACTACTGAAGCCCGCGTGCCTAGAGCCCATGCTCCACAACAAGAGAAGCCACCTCAATGAGAAGCCCGTGCACCGCAACAAAGAGTAGCCCCCGCTCACTGCAACTAGAGAAAGCCCACGCGCAGCAACGAAGACCCAACTCAGCCAAAACTAAATAAGTAAAAATAAATAAATAAGTAAAATAATAAAAATGATCAAAAATGCAGGAGAAACGGGAGACTATTAAAGAAGTTCCCAGAAAAATAATTACTATTACCTAAAAGCATAATCCAAATATTATATTTACCATAGTCTGCCTTTTACTAAAATGCGTCTGTCTTCTTTCTGTTGTGACATTTCTGTGAAAATATAAAATATCTTCCCCTTTTACTTATTCCTATAATGCTCAAATGCCAACTGGTTCAAAACCATATTACCATAATTGTTGGGGATCATCAAGTTCTATTAAAATGCTTGTTATGTTTGTTGACTATTATTTAAAGGATTTGTCTAAATATAAATTAGCCAAAATAGTAAATTTTTCTTGATTTCTAATATTAACCTAATAAGTGATTATATTGGGAATATCAAATATGGTATTAAATATTAACTAAAGGTAGTCAATGAGTTCTCATATAATTCATAACCTCTTAAAAGGAAATTAATATTTTAATGGGTTTTGATTAATTGATTAAAGACAGGAGAAAAAAGTGGAGTTAGAAATGACAGTTATTTTTCTTGGCTTTTGCCACTTCTAAAGTGTTTTCACATACATTATCTCCTTGGATTTTTACAACACTCTTGTGTTGTAAGCAGAGCAAGAATTTGTTGAATGGATCCAAATTTGATGGATACAATTGAAGTACACATTGATTTTTTTTTAAAACACCTTTATTGGAGTATAATTGCTTTACAATGTTGTGTTAGTTGCTGCTGTATAACAAAGTAAATAAGCTATATGTGTACGTATCCCCATATCCCCTCCCTCTTTCATCTCTCTCGCACCCTCCCTATTCCCCTCTAGGTGGTCACAAAGCACCGAGCTGATTTCCCTGTGCTATGCGACTGCTTCCCACTAGCTATCTCTTTTACATTTGATAGTGTATATATGTCCATGCCACTCGCTCACTTTGTCCCAGCTTACCCTTACAGCCTCCCTGTGTCCTCAAGTCCATTCTCTATGTCTGCATCTTTATTCCTGTCCTGACCCTAGGTTCATCAGAACCTTTTTTTTTTTTTCAGATTCCATACATATGTGTTAGCATACTGTATTTGTTTTTGTCTTTCTGACTTACTTCACTCTGTATGACAGACTCTAGGTCCATCCACCTCACTACAAATAACTCAATTTCGTTTCTGTTTATGGCTGAGTAATGTTCCATTGTATATATGTGCCACATCTTCTTTATCCATTCATTTGTTGATGGACACCTAGATTGCTTCCATGTCCTGGCTATTGTAAATAGTGCTGAAATGAACATTGTGGTACATGACTATTTTTGAATTATGGTTTTCTCAGGGTATATGCCCAGTAGTGGGGTTGCTGGGTCATATGGTAGTTCTATTTTTAGTTTTTTAAGGAACTTCCATACTGTTTTCCATAGTGGCTGTATCAATTTACATCCCACCAGCAGTGCAAGAGGGTTCCTTTTTCTCCAAACCCTCTCCAGCTTTTATTGTTTGTAGATTTTTTTGATGATCGCCATTCTGACTGGTGTGAGGTGATACCTCATTGTACTTTTGATTTGCATCTCTCTAATGATTAGTGATGTTGAACATCCTTTCATGTGTCTGTTGGCAATCTGTATATCTTCTTTGGAGAAAGATCTATTTAGATCTTCTGCCCATTTTTGGATTGAGTTGTTTCTTTTTTTATTATTCAGCTGCATGAGCTGCTTGTATATTTTGGAGATTAATCCTTTGTTCATTTCTTCATTTGCAAATATTTTCTCCCATTCTGAGAGTTGTCTTTTCGTCTTGTTTATGGTTTCCTTTGCTGTGCAAAAGCTTTTAAGGTTCATTAGGTCCCATTTGTTTATTTTTGTTTTTATTTCCATTTCTCTAGGAGGTGGGTCAAAAAGGATCTTGCCATGATTTATGTCAAAGAGTGTTCTTCCTATGTTTTCCTCCAAGAGTTTTATAGTGTCTGGCCTTACATTTAGGTCTTTCGTCCATTTTGAGTTTATTTTTGTGTATAGTGTTAGAGAGTGTTCTAATTTCATTCTTTTACATGTAGCTGTCTAGTTTTCCCAGCACCACTTACTGAAGAGGCTGTCTTTTCTCCATTGTATATTCTTGCATCCATTATCAAAGATAAGATGACCATATGTGCGTGGGTTTAGCGCTGGGCTTTCTATCCTATTCCATTGATCTATATTTCTGTTTTTGTGCCAGTACCATACTCTCTTAATTACTGTAGCTTTGTAGTATGGTCTGAAGTCACAGAGACTGTTTCTTCCAACTCTGTTTTTCTTTCTCAAGATTGCTTTGAGAAAGCAAAGCAATTTGGAGTCTTATGTTTTGTACAAATCGTGAAATTTTTTGTTCTACTTCTGTGAAAAATGCCATTGGTAATTTGATAGGGATTGCATTGAATTGGTAGATTGCTTTGGGTAGTATAGTCATTTTCACTATATTGATTCTTCCAATCGAAGAACATGGTATATCTCTCCATCTGTTTGTATCATCTTTAATTACTTTCATCAGTGTCTTATAGTTTTCTGCATACAGGTCTTTTGTCTCTTTAGGTAGGTTTATCCCTAGGTATTTTATTCTTTTTATTGCAGTGGTAAATAGGAGTGTTTCCTTGATTTCTCTTTCAGATTTTTCATCATTAGTGTATAGGAATGCAAGAGATTTCTGTGCATTAATTTTGTATCCTGCTACTTTACCAAATTCATTGACTAGCTCTAGTAGTTTTCTGGTGGCATCTTTAGGATTCTCTATGTATAGTATCATGTAATCTGAAAAGAGTGATAGCTTTACTTCTTCTCTTCCATTTTGGATTCCTTTGACTTCTTTTTCTTCTCTGATTGCTGTGGCTAAAAGTTTCAAAACTATGTTGAATAATAGTGGTGAGAGTGGGCATCCTTGTCTTGTTGCTGATTTTAGAGGAAATGGTTTCAGTTTTTCACCATTGAGAACAATTTTGGCTGTGAGTTTGTCATGTATGGCCTTTATTATGTTGAGGTAAGTTCCCACTATGCCTACTTTCTGGAGAGTTTTTATCATAGATGGGTGTTGAATTTTGTCAAAATGTTTTCCTGCGTCTATTGAGATTATCATATGGTTTTTGGTTTGTAGTTTTCTTTTTTTGTGACATCTTTGATTTTGGTATCAGGGTGATGGTGGCCTTGTAGAATAAGTTTGGGAGTGTTCCTCCCTCTGCTATATTTTGGAAGAGTTTGAGAAGGATAGATGTTAGCTCGTCTCTAAATGTTTGATAGAATTTGCCTGTGAAGCCATCTGGTCCTGAGCTTTTGTTTGTTGGAAGATTTTTAATCACAGTCTCAATTTCAGTGCTTGTGATTAGTCTGTTCATATTTTCTATTTCTTCCTGGTTCAGCTTCGGAAGGTTGTGCTTTTCTAAGAATTTGTCCATTTCTTCTAGGTTGTCCATTTAATTGACATAGTTGCTTGTAGTAATCTCTCATGATTCTTTGTATTTCTGCAGGGTCAGTTTTTACTTCTTTTTAATTTCTAATTATGTTGATATGAGTCTCCCTTTTTTTCTTGTTGAGTCTGGCTAGTGGTTTATCAATTTTGTTTATTTTCTCAAAGAACCAACTTATAGTTTTATTGATCTTTGCTATTTTTTCCTTCATTTCTTTTTCATTTATTTCTGATCTGATCTTTATGATTTCTTTCCTTCTGCTAACTTTAGGGTGTTTTTGTTCTCCTTTCTCTGATTGCTTTAGGTGTAAGATTAGGTTGTTTATTTGAGTTTTTTCCTGTTTCTTGGGGTAGGATTGTATTGCTATAAACTTCCCTCTTAGAACTTCTTTTGCTGCATCCCATAGGTTTTGGGTCGTCGTGTTTTCATTGTCATTTGTTTCTAGGTATATTTTGATTTCCTATTTGATTTCTTCAGTGATCTCTTGGTTATTTAGTAGTTTATTGTTTAGCCTCCATGTGTCTGTATTTTTTACAGTTTTTTTTTCCTGTAATTGGTATCTAGTCTCATAGCATTGTGGTCAAAAAAGATACTTGATATGATTTCAGTTTTCTTAAATTTACCAAGGCTTGATTTTGTGACCCAAGATATGATCTTTCCTGGAGAATATTCCATGAGCATTTGTGAAGAAAGTGTATTCTGTTGTTTTTGGATGGAATGTCCTATAAATATCAATTAAGTCCATCTTGTTTAATTTGTCATTTAAAGCTTGTGTTTCCTTATTTATTTTCATTTTGGATGATCTGTGCATTGGTGAAAGTGGGGTGTTAAATCCCCTACTATGAGTGTCTTACTGTCGATTTCCCCTTTTATGGCTGTTAGCATTTGCCTTATGTATGGAGGTGCTCCTATGTTGGGTGCATAAATATTTACAATTGTTATATCTTCTTCTTGGTTTGATCCTTGATCATTATGTAGTGTCCCTCTTTGTCTCTTGTAATAGTCTTTATTTTAAAGTCTATTTTGTCTGATATGAGAATTGCTACTCCAGCTTTCTTTTGATTTCCATTTGCATAGAATATTTTTTTCCATCCCCTCACTTTCAGTCTTTATGTGTCTCTAGGTCTGCAGTGGGTATCTTCTAGACAGCATATGTATGGGTCTTTTTTCTTTAAATCCATTCAGCCAGTCTATGTCTTTTGGTTGGAGCATTTAATCCATTTACATTTAAGGTAATTACTGATATGTCCTATTACCATTTTCTTAATTGTTTTGAGTTTATTTTTGTAGGTCTTTTCCTTCTCTTGTTTCCTGCCTAGAGAAGTTCTTTTAGCATTTGTTGTAAAGCTGGTTTGGTGGTGCTAAATTCTCTTAAATTTTGCTTCTCTGTAACCGTTTTAATTTCTCCATCGAATCTGAATGAGATCCTTGCTGGGTAGAGTAATCTTGGTTGAAGGTTTTCCCCTTTCATCACTCTGAATATGTCCTGCCACTCCCTTCTGGCTTGCAGAATTTCTTCTGAATGCTCAGCTGTTAACCTTATGGGGATTCCCTTGTATGTTATTTGTTGCTTTTCCCTTGCTGCTTTTAATATTTTTTCTTTGTATTTAATTTTTGATAGTTTGATTAATATGTGTTGGCATGTTTCTCCTTGGATTGATCCTGTATGGGACTCTGCACTTCCTGTACTTGATTGAATATTTCCTTGCCCATAATAGGGCAGTTTTGAACTATAATCCCTTCAAATATTTTCTCAGACCCTTTCTTTTTCTCTTCTTCTTCTGGGACCCTTAAAATTTGAATACTCGTGTGTTTAATCTTGTCCCCAGTGTCTCTGAGACTCTCCTCAATTCTTTTCATTCTTTTTTCTTTATTCTGCTCTGTTGTAGTTATTTCCACTATTATATCTTCCAGGTCACTTTATCTGTTCTTCTGCCTCAGTTATTCTACTATTGATTCCTTCTAGAGAATTTTAAATTTCATTTACTGTGTTGTTCATCATTGTTCATTTGCTCTCTAGTTCTTCTAGGTCCTTGTTAAACCTTTCTTGTGTTTTCTCCATTCTATTTCCAAGATTTTGGATCATCTTTACTCTCATTACTCTGAATTATTTTTCAGGTAGACTGCTTATTTCCTCTTCATTTGTTTGGTTTCGTGGGTTTTTACCTGCTCCTTCATCTGCTGCATATTTCTCTGTCTTCTCACTTTGCTTAACTTACTTTGTTTTGGATCTCCTTTTCACAGGCTGAAAGTTCGTAGTTTTCATTGTTTTTGGTGTCTTCCCCCAGTGGGTAAGGTTAGGTCAGTGGGTTGTGCATGCTTCCTGGTGTAGGGGACTTGTGCCTGTGTTCTGGTGGGTGGGGCTGGATCTTGTCTTCCTGGTGGGTAGGGCTGTGTCTGGTGGTGTGTTTTGGAGTGTCTGTGAGCTTAGTATTATTTTAGGCAGCCTCTCTGCTAATGGATGGGTTTGTGTTCCTGTCCTGCTAGTTGTTTGGCATGGGGCATCCAGCACTGGAGCTTGCTGGTTGTTGAGAGGAGCTGGGTCTTAGCATTGAGACAGAGATCTCTGGGAGAGCTCTCACTGATTGATATTACGTGGGGCTAGGGGGTGTTTGGTGGTCCAGTGTCCTGAACTCAGCTCTCCCACCTCAGAGGCTCAGGCCTGACATCAGGCTGGAGCACCAAGACCCTGTCAACCACCTGGCTCAGAAGAAAAGTGAGAAAAAAAGAAAGGAAAAAAATTTTTTGAATAAAATAAAATAAAAAATTTATTAAAATAAAAAAGTAATTTAAAAATAGAAAGCAACCAAACCAATAAACAAATCCACCTATGATAACAAGTGCTAAAAACTATACTAAGATAGGGCTTCCCTGGTGGCACAGTGGTTGAGAGTCCGCCTGATAATGCAGGGTACGCGGGTTCATGCCCCGGTCCAGGAGGATCCCACATGCTGCAGAGCGGCTAGGCCCATGAGCCATGGCCACTGAGCCTGCGCGTCCGGAGCCTGTGCTCCGCAACAGGAGAGGCCACAACAGTGAGAGGCCCGTGTACCAAAAAAATGAAAACAAAACAAAACTATACTAAGATAAACATAAAAATCAGAAACAAGTCAGTCACAGACAGCAAATCCCAAGTCTACAGTTGCTCCCAAAGTCTACCACCTCAATTTTGTGATGATTTGTTGTCTATTCAGGTATTCCACAGATGCAGGGTACCTCAGGTTGATTGTGGCAATTTAATCCGCTGCTCCTGAGGCTGCATGGAGAAATTTCCCTTTTTCTTCTTTGTTCTCACAGCTCCTGGCGTTCAGCTTTGGTTTTGGCCCCACCTCCTCATGTAGGTTGTCCTAAGGCTTCTGTTCCTGCCCAGACAGGATGGGGTAAAGCAGCAGCTGATTAGGGGGCTCTGGCTCACTCATGCCAAGGGGAGGGAGGGGTATGGTAGTTATAACTGGAATGCAGGGCGAGCCTGCAGCAGCAGAGACCAGCATGACGTTACAACAACCTGAGTCATGCTGTGTGTTCTCCTGGGGAAGTTGTACCTGGACCACAGGACCCTGGCAGTGGTGGGCTGCACAGGCTCCCGTGGTGGGGGGAGGGGTGGGGCATGTGGATAGTGACCTGTGCTTGCACACAGGCTTCTTGGTGGCTGCGGCAGCAGCGTTAGCGTTTCATTCCCGTCTCTGGTGTCCGAGCTGAAAGCCGTGTCTCTGGAGCTCATTTAGGTGGTGCTGTGCCTTCTGTGGTCAGACGGGAAAGTAATCCCCTCTCCTCGCACACCCTGAAACAATGGTCTCTTGCCTGTGAGGCAGGTCCAAACTTTTTCCCGTACTCCCCCTCGGCTAGCTGTGGCGCACTAGCCCCCTTCAGGCTGTGTTCACACAGCCAACCCCAGTCCTCTCCCTGGGATCCGACCTCTGAAGCCTGAGCCTCAGCTCCCAGCCCCCACCCGCCCCGGAGGGTGAGCAGATAAGCCTCTCAGGCCAGTGAGTGCTGGTCAGCACTGATCCTCTGTGCAGGAATCTCTCTGCTTTGCCCTCTGCAGCCCTGTTGCTGCACTCTCCTTCGTGGCTCTGAAGCATCACCCCCGCCCACACACCATCTCCGCCAGTGAAGGGGCTTCCTAGTGTGTGGAAACTTTTCCTCCTTCACAGCTCCCTCCCAGAGGTTCAGGTCCCATCCCTATTCTTTTGTCTGTTTTTTCTTTTTTTTTTTTTGCCCTACCCAGGTACGTGGGGATTTTCTTGCCTTTTGGGAAGTCTGAGGTCTTCTGCCAGCATTCAGTAGGTGTTCTATAGGAGTTGTTCCACATGTAGATGTATGTTTGATGTATTTGTGGGGAGGAAGGTGATCTCCATGTCTTACTCCTCCGCCATCTTGAAGGTCGCCACACATTGATTATTATATGTTGTATCCAAGGACATATAGTTAGGAAGAGTAGACATTTGGGTAAGTATTACCTATCTCAATAATCAGATTATTCCTTATTTTTTCATCTTTGTAAAAATATTTTGTAAATATTTTACGTAATTAGCCCCATCAAATAAAGGTAGAGTTTATACTGTACTGTGGAACTACTTAAATTCTGATCCCAAAATAGCCCCGTACAAAAATTCTTAATTAGAAAGGCTTACCTTTTAGGAAAATATTTTTCTTTTGTGTGTGCATATGTGTGTGTATGTGAATTTGTGTTTTTTAAAAATTCGTATTGAAATATAGTTGATTTACAATGTTTTAGTTTCAGCTATACAGCAAAGTGATTCAGTTATACGTGCATGCACACACACACACACACACACATATATAGTTTTTTTCAGAAGATTTTCCAGGTTATTACAAGATATTGAATATAGTTTCCTGTGCTATGTACAGTAAATCCTTTTTGTTTATCTATTTCATATATAGTGGTGCATATCTGTAAATCCCATACTCCTAACTTATTCCTACCCGTATATATATATATATATTCTTTTTAGGAAAAGATTTTTCAATCCATTTGTTCAGTTTGTTAAGGAGGTCTTATGTTTACAGAATTGTGAAGGGAAACTTGATGATACAGATGAAGGTACTTTAATCAGCTCAGATTCTATTTTAGTCAAATCCAATTTAGTTGTAGATACGCCTGATACCTGTCACCATGATTAAAATTCTGAAGGTTAGGCTTCCCTGGTGGCGCAGTGGTTGAGAGTCCGCCTGCCGATGCAGGGGACACAGGTTCGTGCCCCGGTCTGGGAAGATCCCACATGCCGCAGAGCGGCTCCGCAACAGGAGAGGCCACAACAGTGAGAGGCCTGCGTACCGCAAAAAAAAAAAAAAAAAAAAAAATTCTGAATGTCAATAAACTAAGATGCTGACTGCAATATCTATATCTAAACAAAAATTATGTCATTTAAAAAATATTTCTGTGCTTTCAAGTTACTATTACTGAAAATAATTTTCTAGATTTTAATTATAAATGAAATAATAGCTGTTGATAATGGAGAGTTGAGTTGTATCCCTAGGTCTTTCAATTAGGAAACAAAACCTTGGGAAATCACTTAATTGCTTTGATCTTTAGGTTGAAACAAATTCTAACATTAAACTAACTCTTATTATGTAGTGCTTTACAGTTTACAAAGTATTTTCATTTTTATCATACTTTTAACAATTCAGAAATTGAGGTTCAGGAAAGTAATTTGCTAAACATAGTAGTGGGGCATATACATTTTCAGGGGAAAGATACTGATGAAAGGGAGGGATTGAATATGCAGAAGCAAGAGGGATGACCATACAGAAGAAAACATGAAAGTAAGATTCCTGAAAAGGTGGAAGGGGATAGTCTCTAAAGCATTGGCCTTGAGAGAAGGAACATCTATTCTAATGTAATAGCTCAGAGAGAAAAGAAAATTAGTGCATGTGTATATAGACTTATAGGTTCAGTAGTGGAAAGTTAAAGATAATTTTATCTGATGGCTTCACATCTCTGTGAAGTTGGCAAGGTCATCTGCTGTGAGTGAAGAAAGAGGAGCACAGAGAAGATTTCAAAGACTTATTGCAAATAATGGGAGGTCAATCCGAACAAACAAACATAGCAGGATTACCAGACAGTGGTAAAGCCCCATTTGAGGTTAGTAATAATAAATGAATGAACTTATATTATTTTGCCCCCAGTAGTCTTTGACTTCTCAGTTTTAAGAATAGAAAAAGTAAATATCAGCATTTGAGGGTCTCGTCCAACAGATAAGCTGAAAGCAAAGAAAGGCTAAGAAATGTAAGATATTGTCAATACTGTTATTTAAAGGATGAACTATGAAATCTAAACTGAATAAAAAATTGAAGAGAGAGAAATGGGAGAGAACACCGTGAGAGAGAAAGAAAGAGAATGTTGTGGTGAATTGTAAGTGCATCAGTGCCATGGAGATCGAGAAAAAATAAAAGACTTAAAATTTTGATAGTTGAGGGACACCCCTGGCAGTCCAGTGGTTAAGACTCCACACTTCCACTGCAAGGGGCACAGACAGGTTCAATCCCTGGTTGGGGAACTAAGATCCCGCATGTAGTTGACGGGTAAATATGGAGACATGATTGTGATCATAAGCAAGAATGCTTGGAATAGTAATTTGGGAAGAAACACATAGATGATAGCAAATGAAGTGAATGGCTGATGTAAAGTAGGTTATTGGAGGTCAAGAGATGAGGAGGTCAAGGAGCAGAGTCCATATTATGGAAGGGTGGTCTGCTAGAATAATGATAATACCCAACATGATAATAGAACTTGAAACATAAGAGAAGGCTGTGTGAATTGAGTATCAAAATTTTGATAAATGAGGGAGAGTTATTAGAATATCATTACTTGACAGTTCCAAGGATGGAGAAAAAATGATACAGACAAACACCATGACCCTTTTAAAAAGGACGTAAGGTTTTTTACAGAAGCAAGTGGGAACAATGATCTACAGTGTAAATGCTGTTTGGATTTTGAAAGAATAAACAATCACCACTTGAAAGCAATAAAGGGAAAGGGTACTTTCTTTGAAGAACTAGGTTTTACTTATGGCAAAGATGTAGAAGGAATGCTTAGAGAAAAGGTTGAAAATAAAGGGAAGTGTGCTGCTTTTAGAGGGGAAATGTAAGTGAATGGGGATAATGGTACAGTAGAGTATTATGGCAAA
The DNA here is from genome assembly GCF_003676395.1 of Aethalodelphis obliquidens. Lineage (NCBI taxonomy): Eukaryota > Metazoa > Chordata > Mammalia > Artiodactyla > Delphinidae > Aethalodelphis > Aethalodelphis obliquidens. Next base: position 12,153,037 of record NW_020837992.1, on the reverse strand, counting down.
CAGCAGGTTGGGAGTGGGCAAGCAGTAATGAATGGGAAGAGGTTGGGGAGCTTTCACTTTGGTTGTTGAATGCAAGCTTGAGAATCATGGCAGATTTAATCTCAGTGTACTAAAATGTAATCTGTCTAATAGTGACATAATTTATCAACTTTTGAAAATCTTTGTGTGCTAGCCGGGAAAAAATGGTTAATTCACTAATTCTTGGTTGCACTGTTTTATATGTCCCTTAGATCAAGCTTGTTTATGTGGTAAATATCTACATAGATAATAATTTTTTGTTATTTGATCTATTAAAGATTGAAAGAACTGAACTGAAATCTCTGATGGTGGATTAGTCACTTTATCCCTGCATTTTTTTTATTAAAAAATTTTAATTAAAAAATTTTTTTTGGCTGAACCATATGGGATCTTAGTTCCCCAGCCAGGGATTGAACCCACACCTGCTGCACTGGAAGCATGGAGTCTTAGCCACTGGACCATCAGGAAGTTCCTCTCCCTGTATTTTATTAATTTGTACTGTGTATATTTTATGACACTTTATTAGGTACGTGTAAGTTTAAAATTGATAGATTTTCCTGGTGAAATGTACCATATTATCATTATGTGATGACCATTTCTATAATAATGCTTTTTCTCTTTAAGCTTATTTTGTTTGATATTAATTTAGTGATTTGTGCTTTAAAAAATTATTTTCGGGCTTCTCTGGTGGCGCAGTGGTTGAGAGTCCGCCTGCCGATGCAGGGGACGCGGGTTCGTGCCCCGGTCTGGGAAGATCCCACATGCCACGGAGCGGGTGGGCCCGTGAGCCATGGCTGCTGAGCCTGCGCGTCTGGAGCCTGTGCTCTGCAACGGGAGAGGCCACAACAGTGAGAGGCCCGCGTACCACAAAAAAAATAAAAAAATAAAAAAAATAAATAAAAAATTATTTTCTTGTTATAACTTTTCCATTATTTTACTTCCAACTTTTGTGTCCTAATATTTTTTTCCTTGTTTTGAATATTATTTTTTTATACAGCAGGTTCTTATTAGTTATCCATTTTATACATATTAGTGTATATATATATCAATCCTAATCTCCCAGTTCATCACACCACCACCCCACCCTGCCCCACTTTCCCCCTTGGTGTCCATACGTTTGTTCTCTACATCTGTGTCTCAATTTCTGCCTTGCAAACTGGTTCATTGGTACCATTTTTCTAGATTCCACATATATGCGTTAATATTTGATATTTCTTTTCCTCTTTCTGACTTACTTCATTCTGTATGACAGTCTCTAGGTCCATCCACGTCTCTACAAAAGACCCAGTTTTGTTCCTTTTTATGGCTGAGTAATATTCCATTGTATATATGTACCACATCTTCTTTATCCATTCTTCTGTTGATGGACATTTAGGTTGCTACCATGATGTGGCTATTGTAAATAGCACTGCAATGAACATTGGGTGCATGGGTTTTATTAAATTTTGGTTTTCTCTGGGTATATGCCCAGTAGTGGGGTTGCTGGGTCATATGGTAATTCCATTTTTAGTTTTTTAAGGAACCTCCATACTGTTCTCCATAGTGGCTGTATCAATTTACATTCCCACCAATAGTGCAAGAGGGTTCCCTATTCTCCACACCGTCTCCAGCATTTGTTGTTTGTAAATTTTCTGATGATGCCCATTCTAACTGGTGTGAGGTGATCCCTCATAGTACTTTTGATTTGCATTTCTCTAATAATTAGTGATGTTGAGCAGCTTTTCATGTGCCTCTTGGCCATCTGTATGTCTTCTTTGGAGAAATGTCTGTTTAGGTCTTCTGCCCATTTTTTGATTGGGTTGTTTGTTTTTTTAATGTTGAGCTGCATGAGCTGTTTATATATTTTGGAGATTAATCCTTTGTTGATTCATTTGCAAATATTCTCTTCCATTCTGAGGGTGGTCTTTTCCTCTTGTTTATAGTTTCCTTTGCTGTGCAAAAGCTTTTAAGTCTCATTAGGTCCCATTTGTTTAATTTTGTTTTTACTTCCATTTCTCTAGGAGGTCGGTCAAAAAGGATCTTGCTGTGATTTATGTCAAAGAGTGTTCTTCCTATATTTTCCTCTAAGAGTTTTATAGTGTCCAGTCTTACATTTAGGTCTCTAATCCATTTTGAGTTTATTTTTGTGTATGGTATTAGGGAGTGTTCTAATTTCATTCTTTTACATGTAGCTGTCTAGTTTTCCCAGCACCACTTACTGAAGAGGTTGTCTTTTCTCCATTGTATATCCTTGCCTCCTTTGTCATAGAATAGTTGACCATAGGTGCGTGGGTTTATCTCTAGGATTTCTTTCCTAATGCAATGGGATTTCCATTGATCTATATTTCTGTTTTTATGCCAGTACCATACTGTCTTGATTACTCTAGATTTGTAGTAAGTCTGAAATCAGGGAGTCTGATTCCTTCAGCTCCATTTTTTCCCCAGAGATTGCTTTGGCTATTCAGGACCTTTTGTGTTTCCATACAAATTTAAAGATTTTTTGTTTTAGTTCTGTAAAAAATGCCATTGCTAATTTGATAAAGATTGCATTGAATCTGTAGATTGCTTTGGGTAGTATAGTCATTTTCACAATATTGATTCTTCCAATCCAAGAACATGGTACATCTCTCCATCTGTTTGTGTCATCTTTGATTTCTTTCATCAGTGTCTTATAGTTTTCTGAGTACAGATCTTTTGTCTCCTTCGGTAGGTTTTTCCCAGGTACTTTATTCTTTTTGTGGCAGTGGTGAATGGCATTGTTTCCTTAATTTCTCTTTCTGTCTTTAGTTGTTAATGTATAGGAATGCAAGAGATTTCTGTTCATTAATTTTGTATTGTGCCACTTTACCAAATTCATTCATTTGCTCTAGTAGTTTTCCGGTGGCATCTTTAGGATTCTCTATGTATAGTACTGTGTCATCTGTAAACAGTGACACTTTCACTTCTTCTTTTCCAATTTGTATTTCTTTTATTTATTTTGCTTCTCTGATTGCCGTGGCTGGGACTTCCAAAACTATGTTGAAATAAGAGTGGCGGGAGTGAACATCCTTCTTTTGTTCCTGATCTTAGAGGAAATGCTTTCAGTTTTTCACTATTGAGAGTGATGTTTGCTGTGGGTTTTGTCAAATATGGCCTTTATTATGTTGAGGTAGGTTCCCCCTATGCCCACTTTATGGAGAGATTTTATCATAAATCGGTGTTGAATTTTGTCAAAAGCTTTTTCTGCATCTATTGAGACGATCTTATGGTTTTTATTCTTCAGTGTTTTAATATGGTGTATCACATTGATTGATTTGTGTATATTGAAGAATCCTTGCATCCCTGGGATAAATCACACTTGATCATGGTGTATGATCCTTTTAATGTGTTGTTTGAATCTGCTTGGTAGTATTTTGTTGAGGATTTTTGCATCTGTATTCATCAATGATATTGGTCTGTAATTTTCTTGTTTTGTAATATCTTTGTCTCGTTTTGGTATCGGGGTGGTCTTGTAGATGGTGGTCTTGTAGAATGAGTTTGGGAGTGTTTCTTCCTCTGCAATTTTTTGGAAGAGTTTGAGAAGGATGGGTGTTAGCTCTTCTCTAAATGTTTTGAGAATTCACCTGTGAAGTTATCTGGTCCTGGGCTCTTGTTTGTTAGAAGATTTTTAATCACAGTTTCAATTTCATTACTTATGTTTGGTCTGTTCATATTTTCTGTTTCTTCCTGGTTCAGTCTTGGAAGGTTATACCTTTCAAAGAATTTGTCCATTTCTTCCAGGTTGTCCATTGTATTGGCATAGAGTTGCTTGTAGTAGTCTCTTAGGATGCTTTGTATTTCTGTGGTGTCTGTTGTAACTTCTCCTTTTTCATTTCTAATTTTACTGATTTGAGTCCTCTCCCTCTTTTTCTTGATGAGTCTGGCTAAAGGTTTATCAATTTTGTTTATCTTTTCAAAGAACCAGCTTTTAGTTTTATTGATCTTTGCTATTGTTTTCTTTGTTTCTATTTCATTTATTTCTGATCTGATCTTTATGATTTCTTTCCTTCTGCTAACTTTGGGTTTTGTTTGTTCTTCTTTCTCTAGTTCCTTTAGGTGTAAGGTTAGATTGCTTATTTAAGATGTTTCTTGTTTCTTGAGGTAGGCTTGTATAGCTATAAACTTCCCTCTTAGAACTGCTTTTGCTGCATCCCATAGGTTTTGGATCGTCGTGTTTTCATTTTCATTTGTCTCTAGGTAGTTTTTGATTTCCTCTTTGATTTCCTCAGTGATCTCTTGGTAATTTAGTAACGTATTTTTTAACCTCCATGTGTGTGTGTTTTTTTCATTTTTTTTCCCTGTAATTGATTTCTAATCTCATAGAGCTGTGGTCAGAAAAGGTGCTTGATATGATTTCAATTTTCTTAAATTTACTGTGGCTTTATTTCTGACCCAAGATGTGATCTATCCTGGAGAATGTTCCGTGCACACTTGAGAAGAAAGTGTAATCTGCTGTTTTTGGATGGAATGTCCTATAAATATCAATTAAATCTATCTGGTCTATTGTGTCATTTAAAGCTTCTGTTTCCTTATTTATTTTCATTTTGGATGATTTGTCCATTGCTGTAAGTGAGGTGCTAATGTCCCCCACTATTATTGTATTACTGTTGATTTCCTCTCTTATAGCTGTTAGCAGTTGCCTTATGTATTGAGGTGCTCCTATGTTGGGTGCATACATATTTACAATTTTTATATGTTCTTCTTGGATTGATCCCTTATCACTATGTAGTGTCCTTCCTTGTCTCTTGTAACATTCTTTATTTTAATGTCTATTTTATCTGATATGAGTATTGCTACTCCAGCTTTCTTTAGATTTCCATTTGCATGGAATATCTTTTTCCATCCCCTTACTTTTTTATAGACAGCATAAATATAGGTCTCACTTTTGTATCCATTCAGCGAGCCTGTGTCTTTTGGTTGGAGTATTTAATCCATTCACATTTATGGTGATTATCAATATGTATGTTCCTATCACCATTTATTTAATTGTTTTGGGTTTGTTTTTGTAGGTGCTTTTCTTCTCTTGTGTTTCCCACTTTGAGAAATTCCTTCAGCATTTGTTGTAGAGCTTGTTTGGTGGTGCTGAATTCTCTTCACTTTTGCTTGTCTCTAACGCTTTTGATTTCTCCATCGAATCTGAGTGAGATCCTTGCTGGGTAGAGTAATCTTTCCCAGCAAGATTAAATATATCATGTCACTCCCTTCTGGCTTGCAGAGTTTCTGCTGAGACATCAGCTGTTAACCTTATGGGAGTTCCCTTCTATGTTATTTGTTGTTTTCCCCTTGTTGACTTTAATAATTTTTCTTTGTGTTTAATTTTTGCCAATTTGATTACTATGTGTCTCTGCCTGTTTCTCCTTGGTTTTATCCTGCCTGTGACTCTCTGTGCTTCCTGGACTTGGGTGCCTATTCCTTTCCCTTTTTAGAAAAGTTTTCGACTATAATCTCTTCAAATATTTTCTCAGGTCCTTTCTCTCTCTCTTCTCCTTCTGGGACCCCTATAATGCGAATGTTGTTGCATTTAATGTTGTCCCAGAGGTCTCTTAGGCTGTCTTCATTTCTTTTCATTCTTTTTTCTTAATTCTGTTCCACAGCAGTGAATTCCACCATTCTGTCTTCCAGGTTGCTTATCCATTCTTCTGCCTCAGTTATTCTGTTATTGATTCCTCTAGTGTATTTTTCATTTCAGTTGTTGTATTGTTCATCTCTGTTTGTTTGTTCTTTAATTCTTCTAGGTGTTTGTTCTTCAATTCTTCTAGGTCTTTGTTAAACATTTCTTGCCACTTCTCTATCTTTGCCTCCATTCTTTTTCTGAGGTCCTGGGTCATCTTCACCATAATTATTCTGAATTCTTTTTCTGGAAGGTTGCCTATCTCCACTTCATTTAATGTTTTTCTGGTGTTTTATCTTGTTCCTTCACCTGGTAGAGAGTCCTCTGCTTTTTATTATGTCTATCTTTTTGTGAATGTGGTTTTCTTTCCACAGGCTGCAGGATTGTAGTTCTTCTTGCTTCTGTGTCATTATGTTTTAAATGTATTTCTTTTGAATATCAAGTACCTTGATTTTTAAAGTCTAATTTGAGAATATGTGCCTTTTAACTAGTGAGTTTAAATCATTTATGTTTTTGTTACTATTGTTATGTTCGGAACTGTTTCTACTTTAAATTTTCACTTTGCCACTTAGAAGATAATGCTCATTTCAAATGGATAGCAATTCACTGCTATTCACCTCAGGAAAAGTCAAATCAGGTTTAAAATTCCTTTCCATTTCTCCACCAAAACAAAAGCTACAACAAAATTATTTATAAATCCCTCTTCTCCTTAAACACTCAAAGTAGGAAGATGATGGGCAAAAATGGCATCTGTATTTTTAATAAAAGTTAAATATAGTGTAAAGCCATGGTCTTATTCTTCTGAACTTCTTGGGACTTATGTAGCTTATTATGTAAGCCTCTGTAATTTAAGTTGCGTAGCCAGTTGAATTTCATGTGTGATTATCATTGCCTGTTGAAAGTGCATTAATTTGTTGGAACAGGAACAGTGTAGGGGAGTTAATTATATGTTGTCAGCAATGAACAAATGTAAACGTTTAAAAATGAATTATTATTTTTGAGATACCATGATTAAATCAAACTAGTATGTGTTCAGGGATTGGGAGTGGGGATGGACACTCTGAGAAATAAAATAGCCTAGGGTGAAACACCTGGTTTTGTGAAAACTAATTTTTGAAGCATTGTCTTACATACTATGGCAAAATAAAAGAGCCCTGAAAGATACAAGGACTTTGACACTCATTATAGCTGAGAACCTCAAGTAAAGATAAGATGCAATGTTTTCTCTAAATGCTATTGCCCAAATAAGGAAAACCTACAATTGAAAACTGAGATTAGTGTATACTTAACCTTGTTTTCTCTGCCCAGGGCCATGGCCACTGCATTAGTTGTTGGAGTTGTGAGACTTACTGAAGCTTTGTCTGGATTCCAGGTAAATTTTGTTTTGTTTTGTTTTCTGTAGAATTGCCATATGGACTTGAATATATTAAAACATATTTTCTAATCTTACAGAATCCCAAATTTGGTTGTTCCTGTATTCTTTATACTGGTGACTGCTTTGTGAGGAGTGTGATGTAATGTGAATAGTATAGGCACTAGGCATTAAATTCAAACTCTACATCTTAGTAGCTGCATAAACCTGGACAAGTGAACTAACCACAAACACTTCAATTCCTCCATCCTCTGTGTTAGTTAACTTCATTGGTGGTGGGGGAGATCCTCTCACAGTGTATATGTATATCAAACCATCATGTTGTATACTTTAGATGTCTTACAATTTTGTCAATTATACCCCAAATAAGCTGAAAAAAATTGTCTCTGTCCTTGAGCAGGATGTATTAAAAATATTGCTCTGCCTATCTCATAGAGGAATTGTGAGAATCAAATGAGGTAATGTATGTGAAATTCTTATAGATCTTATAACACATTATAAGAAGGTTAGCTATGTTATTTGGAATCTCCAAAGCTACTACTGCATAGTATGGATAGTATTGCCTTCACATGAATTCTTTAGTAATCACAACTTACATGGTGTTTTTGCCTTTATATTTGTTTCAGTAATTTAATATTTAATTTGTTTGTGAGGTGCTTTACTTTCATAACAGGATATACAAACAGCTGCCCATGACAAATGTAGTTGTTCTTAAATAACTTCTAAAATTTTCTTGCTAAAGGCACAAGGGTTATTGAAATAGCATATATATACCAAATTTTTTTCAAGTCTAATTGCTGTAAAAATAATAACTTTTGTCATAAAACCTGCAGGTTTTTATCTAAATTTGTGTCAATACCATAGTAGTCTTTATAATCTTTTTAGGATTCCAACATTCAGTTAGGGATCAAACTCTTGAAAGTTGACTAAATCATTGCTGTTAAGTATTTTTTTAATTAAAAAAAAAATTTAATTGAGGTATAGTTGATTTACAATATTACATTAGTTTCAGGTATACAACATAGTGTTTCACACTTTTTATAGAATATACTCCATTAAAAGTTATTAGAAAATAATTGTTAAAATTCCCAGTGCTGTACAATATATTCTTGTTCCTTATCTGTTTTTACATAATGGTTTATATCTCTTAATCCTATATCCCTATCTTGCTCCTCCCCTCTTCCCTTTCCCCACTGGTAACCACTAACTTGTTCTGTGTATCTCTGTTTACATGTAGCTGTCCAGTTTTCCCAGCACCACTTATTGTCTCTTCTCCACTGTATATTCTTGCCTCCTTTATCAAAGATAAAGTGACCATATGTGCATGGGTTTATCTCTGGGCTTTCTATCCTGTTCCATTGATCTACATTTGTTTTTGTGCCTGTGCCACACTGTTTTGATTACTGTAGCTTTGTAATAGTCTGTAGTCAAAATGCATGATACCTCCAGCTCTGTTGTTCTTTCTCAAGATTGTTTTACTATTCAAAGTCTTCTGTGTTTCAGTACAAATTTTAAAATAATGAAGAATGCCATTGGTTTTTGATAGGGATTGCATTGAATCTGTAGATGGCCTTTAGTAGTATGGTCATTATAACAATATTAATTCCTCAAATCCATGAACATAGTGTATCTTTCCATCTGTTTGTGTCATCTCAATCTCTTTCATTTTTTAGTATTGGTCTTTTACATCCTTAGGTAGGTTTATTCCTAGGTATTTTGTTCTTTTTGATGTGATTGCAAATGGGATTGTTTCCTTAATTTCTCTTTTTGACAGTTTATTGTTAGCGTATAGAAATGCAACAGATTTCTGTATATTAATTTTGTGTCCTGCAACTTTACCGACTGATGAGCTTTAGTAGTTTTTTGGTGGTGTCTTTAGGATTTCCTAAGTACAGTATCATGTCATCTGCAAACAGTGACAGTTTTAATTCTTCCTTTCCAATTTGGATTCATTTTATTTCTTTTTCTGGTCTGATTGTTGTGGCTAGGTCTTCCAATACTATGTTGAATAAAATTGACCAGAATGGGCACACTTGTCTTGTTCCTGATCTTAGAGGAAATGCTGTCAGCTTTTCACCATTAAGTATGAGGTTAGTTGTGAGCTTATCATATATGGCTTTTATTATGTTGAGGTATGTCCCCTCTATGCCCACTTTCTGGAAATGGATCTTGAATTTTACCAAAAGCTTTTTCTGCATTTATTCAAATGATTATGTGGTTTTTATTCTTCAATTTGTTATTGTGGTGTATCACATTGATTAATTGTGGATATTGAAACATCCTTTCTTTTGAAAAAAAATTTTTTTAATTAATTTAATTTATTTATTTTTGGCTGTGTTGGGTCTTCATTGCTGCGTGCAGGCTTTCTCTAGTTTTGACGAGTGGGGGCTACTCTTCATTGAGGTGTGCAGACTTTTCATTGCAGTAACTTCTCTTGTTGCAGAGCATGGGCTCTAGGTGCACAGGCTTCAGTAGTTGTGGCACACGGGCTCAGTAGTTGTGGCTCACAGGCTCTAGAGTGCAGGCTCAGTAGTTGTGGCACATGGGCTTAGTTGCTCCATGGCATGTGGGATCTTCCCAGACCAGGGCTTGAACCCGTGCACCTTGCATTGGCAGGCAGATTCTTAGCCACTGTGGCACCAGGGAAGCCCCGAAGCATCCTTTCATCTTTGGAGTAAATCCCACTTGGTCAAGTTTTATGATCCTTTTAATGTCTTATTGGATTCAGTTTGCTAATATTTTGTTGAGGATTTTTGCATCTATGTTCATCAGTGATACTGGCCTGTAATTTTCTTTGTGATATCTTTGTCTGGTTTTGGTATTAGGGTGATAGCTTCATAGGGTGAGTTCAGAAGTGTTCCTTCCCCTGCAATTTTTTGGAACAGTTTGGTAGAATTCATCTATGAAGCCATATGGTCCTAGACTTTCATTTGTTGGGAGTTTTTAAATTACTGATTCAATTTCATTACTGGTAATTGTTCTGTTCATATCTTCTATTTCTTCCTGGTTCAGTCTTGGGAGATTGTACATTTCTAGGAATTTGTCCATTTCTTCTAGGGTGTCCATTTTATTGGCATATAGTTGCTCATAGTAGTCTCCTATGATCCTTTGTATTTCTGTGGTTTCCGTTCTAACTTCTTTTTCATTTCTGATTTTACTGATTTTGGTCCTCTCTGTTTTTTTCTTGATGAGTCTGGCTAGGGGTTTATAAATTTTGTTTATTATAAGAGCCAGCTCTTAGTTTCATTGATCTTTTCTATTGTTTTTTCAGTCTCTATTTTATTTATTCCTGCTCTGATTCTTTATTATTTCTTGCCTTCTACCAACTTTGGGTTTTGTTTGTTTTTCTTTTGCTAGTTCCTTTAGATGTAAGGTTAGGTTGTTTATTTGAGATTTTTCTTGTTTCCTGAGGTAAGCATGTGTCACCATAAACTTCCCTCTTTGAACTGCTTTTGCTTTGTCCCATAGATTTTTGATTGTTGTATTTATGTTTTCATTTGTCTCCAGGTATTTTTTAAATTCTTCTTTGATTTCTTCAACAATCCATTGATTGTTTAGTAGCATATTATTTAGCCCCCATGTGTTTGTGGTTTTTGAAGTTTTTTTCTTGTAGTTGATTTCTAGTCTCATAGCTATATGGTCAGAAAAGATACTTGATATGATTTCACTTTTCTTAAATTTACCAAGGCTTGGTTTGTGGCCTAGCATGTGATATATCCTGGAGAATATCCGATGTGTACTTGAAGAGAATGTGTATTCTGCTGCTTTGAATGGCATATTCTATATATATCTATTAAGTCTATTAGTCTAATGTGTCATTTTAGGCCAGTGTTCTCTGATTGACTTTCTGGCTGGATGATTCGTCCATTGTTGTAAGAGGCGTGTTAACCTGGGAGGAAAGGATTTGAATTTGAGAGTGGTCACCAGCATTCAATGAAGCCAAAAGCCAAGATGAGGATTATAGAGTCTAGTGTGTTTGGTGTTAGGTGGCTGTGTTTTGTATCCCACATTTGCCCCTTAAGAATGACTTTCTATCCTTCTCTAACCTGCTTTGTGCCCAGGGAAAGTTGACCTAACACACATCAACAATGTTCTTTTTCCCTCTGGCTTCTGGTTGTGTTTGGACAATGGGAGGCACTGAGGAGAGATAAGAGAACAGAAAGAGAGGTAACTCCTGTTATTTATTTTGATATCTCTCTCCCTCCTAGGTCACAGATTGGCAGGGGCAGTGTTCTCTCCCAACAACTAAAGCTCCTGTTGGACAGCACTTTCCTATAACTATGTCTCTCTGGTTTCCTCAAGGCCTGGGGGTAGTAGTCACTTACACCTGTTGCTAGCCCTGTGGTGCTTTACCATCCCCTGTTAGTTTCCTGCCTACATTCTTGTATACACACAGTCTCTTCATTATACTCCTTTCAATCATACCTTTTCTGTTTGTGCTGTTCCTTGCCAGAAACCTGCCTGACACAGAGGTCATTGTTGATCTTTGTTAGAATCACTTTTAGTGGAGTGGATGAGGAAGAGAGGTGGAGAAGTAAATGGAAAGAAAGAAAGAAAAAGATTAAGGACATGGATTCTTTTTTCAAGAGTGTGGCAGTGAAGGGAAGGAGAATGCTAGAGAGCATCATAGCTAGTGAAAATTCTGAAGAACTAGAAAAAATAAATTTAATGAGAGATGTAGACTTAATTTTAGGTTGTGAATAAGAAGTTAATATAGAAGGAGAAGAAAAATGGTATAATATAAGCAAAAAAGTTGTGAAATTTGAATGTGATATAATCTGATTAAAATCACAGAAGGCAGGATTAGCCTTGTACAGAGAGACATCTTTGAGAACAATGAAATGGTGAATAGAGGATTAATATATGTGGGGTAAATCATTAGGGAAGTTCTTGCTGAGGAGGCTCGATTTCTTCTGTGATGTTGAAGGCAATGTCATTTTTTCAGAGGGGGAAGGATTTGTGAGAGGAAGACTGACAGGGAATGATAAAGGATGAAATGATGACTGTGGGAAATGGAAGAGGGAATTATTTGCTGGATAAGCTATGTACTCTAGTTGAAATGTCCAGAAATTTGGGGATTTAAAAGAGAAGTGCTTTGGAAGAATAACAGGATGAAATATGGAGTGTGCTAACAGGAAGGTGGTTGATGTCATCTTCCAAGTGTCTAAGCTACATGGGAAGGACAGAAATCATGAAAATGGAGATAGTGTTAAAAAGACAAGATTGAGAAATTGGAGGTCTTAAAGAATGTGCGTTGGGAGTAAAGGACTGAGAGAGCCTGAGGGGTAGATGCCTATCATCAGAGAATGGTATAATGAAATTGAAGATTTTTCAAAGAGTAGTGAAAGTAAAGGAGGAACTGAATAGATATGACAGTGTGTTAGCTAATCAGAGAGGCATGAGTGGATGACAATTTCTTCACTGAAATTTTATATCAGCTGGGTTCCAGAATATAAGACCTTAGACAGTAATAAACAAAATAAAAATAAATCCCCATCTTTTTAAATTTCAGAAATGTGTGCTCCTAATTGCAAGTCCTGAAATGGCTATATCTTACCCATTTTAATTACCACCCTCTATTATCTAACATAATTCCATGCATGTATTAGATACTCAAATATTTGTAGAGTATTTGAAAAAAAGAACAAAGAAAAACACATCAAATTTTCATTATAAGATAATAGCTTACTAGATATATTTGAGCAGCTAGGTATATGATTGTAATTATATTCTGCAATAAATTCAGTATAAAACTCCTCAAAATTCTGTAAATTTCTTTCTTATTTGATGTTAATGTTTGTTTGGCACTTCTGTTTTCAGAACTAATTTAATTTATATTTATTGTGGTATCTACAGTCAATTTGATATGGCAGGTTGTTTTTAGGATCTTTCTCTTTCAATTCAAATATATAGATTTTTAAAATAAGTTCCTTATATAGAGGAATGTGAGTGGTGTGTTTGGGATAGATAATCGCATTCAAACTTCTTCATAAATGAGCTTCTATTTATGTAAGCATATCTCTAAGATCTTATATTTATGTACTATGTTACCATTTTACTTCATATATAACTGTTAGTAATTATAACAATAATAATAACATTGGGTATTGTTTATTATGTGACAGGTGCTGTTCTAAGTAGTTTAGACGATTTACTCATATTTTCCAAAATGTGCTATTATTATTCTTATTTTACAGATGAAGAAACAAGTATAGAGAGGTTAACTAACTTGCCTAAGATCACAAAATTAGTGAGTAGATTCAAACCTAGGAAGTCTGGCACCGGTGCTCAGGATATTAACTACCACTACTAATATAGACATAGATTTAGATACAAATGTAGATGCATTTATCATCTGCTTGCTTAAATGTCTGTTTTCTTTACCTTGAGCTCCCTAAGGTCAAGGACATTGCATGGCACATTGCAGCTTATCAATAAATATTGTAAACTAATGAAAAATCTTCTCACTTTCCAAGATAATTTTGCTGTTTCCTACAGATTTTTCTATTATATTTATAATACTTTTCAACTAACACTCTTGGCTTTTCTTTTCAAGTCTATTCCAGTTATTATTTGGGTGGTTTGTTATGAGACATATTATGACATTTTAAATCTCTACATCTAAAACTTCATTCTTTTGCTGAGACAAAAATTCTCTCTTCCTCTCCTCCTGCCAAATATCACAGCAGATTAAGTGTTTACATGAGGGGAGTTTGTAGTCCAGGATTTCTGCAGCAGCGGGCTTCAAATATTCCAGTCAAATCCTGCCTTTTTTCTGACTCTTCCTCATGAGTGTTATCGTCAAAGCTTCACTCTGGCATCTATTAGTCACTGAGTGCTTATTTTGAGAATGGTTGCTATCATCACTACTCCCTTTACAAAGGTGCCACCTAGTTACTTTTGTTTTGGCAATTATGGGTTAAATACATTCCAGGGGTTAGTCCTGCTTAAGCTTGCTAGCTCTCTATTTTAAATTAATGCACAGTGGGTCATTTCTTACAAGAGTAAAGCTTTCATTAAACAGGAATCTTTCAAAGCACTCATTTTTATTCTTTTCCGTAGATGAGAGTCTTCTTTCACCATTAAGTGATGCTTTTCTCCCTCTGCCCTACAAAGCTACACTACAGTGCAGTTAATAATGACTGGTGATTGAAAAGAACTTATACCTTAATCTTAAAATATTGTTCTCTTTTGAGATACATGTTTGACTATCCTTCCCCACTGCCTTGTGATCATCTTTTTAAGTATTTACTTCCAGTCCATCGAATTAATATCACCCTAAAAGACCTGTTCCACTAAGGAGTTTTTAAATGATAAATATCACATATAAGGATCCTGTTTTTTGCTATGGTTTTTAAGTCCAGTAATTCCCTAACAGAGAACTCTGTAATGGATTAATAAATTCATTAGCAGTTACTCAGTAGGAGAAAACATGTGGAACTCTTTTTAAAAAGCTCCTCATTTTATATATAATTACCCTTCAGTCTCCCTCCTAGCATTCATCAATTTAGAAATAGGCCATAGGGTATTTAAAATGCCTTTCCCAATTGGTAAAGAGGAATAGAAGATGGAATTTTGGATTCATAAGCAGAAACTACCTATTGCAGTAACTACATGTTAAGGACTGGTCAATGTAAGCTGGTCACAGTTAGGAATTCTATCTCACCCATATTTGAATCACCAATATCTAGTATAACTGCAGACCTTCTTTTTCTTTCCCATTCTTCTTTTCCCTTTTTCTTCCCTTCCTCCAGTTGAGACATAGGATTTTGGGGTCTAGGAGAGAGGTAGAGCTGGAAATGTGAGTTTGAAAGCAGTCTGAATATAAATGGTATTTAAGACTATAGACAGGAGGGAGTTACCTAGGGTGAATGTTTAGAGAAGTTAGAGAAGGAGACTTAGAGGAATAGTCAGTAGGATAGAAGCAGGATGTGTTCAAAGAAGCCAAAGGAAGTGACTTAAAAATAGGGGAGGTGGTCAGCTCTGACACATGCTTATAGGAGATAGAATAAAATAAGGAATAATGCTGAGTCTAAACTCATACTGTTCACTGTACAACAGGCCAGTAAATCGAGAGATGAGTTGTTGGGGCAAGGAATAGCAACTTTATTCAGAAAGCCAGCAGACCAAGATGGTGGACTAATGTCCCAAAGAACCATCTCACCTGAGTTAGAATTCAGGTTTGTTTTATACTAAAAGGGAAAGGGGTGTGGTAGATTGTTGCAAACTTCTTGGTGCCAGAATCCTTTGCTGTTGCATCTGTCCATGTAAGTCCTGTCACAGTGTTCCTATAAACCTCCAACAAGACAAATGTTATACTCAATTCTGCAACTTTATATCTCTAGATGAATGGAAAAGTGTTATACCTTTAAAGGTCAACACCTTGAGAATGGGCTATCCTGTGTATTTCAGGCTATAAGCAACATTATTTTAGTGATTAACTTGCAACAAAAACAGTATAATACAAAGGTTAAAGTAAAAGAAATAGATCCAATATGGAGTCAGATTTGTCTTTCCCTGTTACAATAAGACTTATAAGGAATAAACTTAAGTTTGACAAGGTGATTACAACTGTAATTAGAGTGCTTGGGACAAAGGCCTGATGGGAGTGGGATGAAAAAAATTAGAAATGAGGAATAAAGATGATGACTTTAGACACTTCTTTCAAGAGATGTGATTTTATTTAAAAATTTTTTTTTAATATTTATTTTATTTACTTATTTATTATTTTTGGCTCTGTTAGGTCTTAGTCGTGACACACAGGATCTTCATGCAGCACATGGGCTCTTCGTTCTGGTGCGCAGGCTTCTGTCTAGTTGTGGCATGCGGGTTTTCCCTTCTCTTGTGGCGCGGGCTCTAGAGTGCATGGGCTCTGTAGTTTGCGGCACGTGGGCTCTCTCGTTGAGGCGCTAGAGCTCAGTAGTTGTGGCACGTGGGCTTAGTTGCCCCGTGGCATGTGGGATCTTAGTTCCCCAACCAGGGATCGAACCCTCGTCCCCTGCATTGGAAGGCGGATTCTTTACCACTGGACCACCAGGAGGTCCCCCAAGAGATGTGATTTTAAAGGGAAGCAGAGAGGTGAAGAATAGCTGGAAATTTTAAATTATAAGGGGCATATTTTAAATAGTGGACAATTTAAAAACTCATTTATAAGCCAGTATGAATAATACAGCATAGAGAAAGTGAGAAATAGATGATGCGGGTAGAGGGGAAATAATTTCAGGAATAAAATTACTGTGTGGGTGAGCATAGGATCCATAGCACAGTTTGATCAGTCGGGCTGAGCTGCGTGAGCTTCTTCCATTTTAACATCAATGGAAACAGTGTTTACATGAAGGTGCATATTTTAGATTGGTAATGGAAAGGTGAGGTAGGGCTCATCTGATAATTTCTGTTTTCTCAATGAAATATGGGCAAGGTGAAGTGTTTGGCATGGGGTCAAAATGTTTTAAGGAAAAAAGAGAAGCCATAAAATAGTCGTTTAGGAGAGTGGAGACTAGAATTTGCGACATATATCTGGTTTCAACATTGGTTCACCAGAGGAAAATGTGCAAACCTGTTTTAAGCACACTTGTCTCTGAGAGCCCACACTTGGTTACTTATCAAGCACCATGTCTTCAAAGATAGGCTATATCACTTTGGCTCTCACTCACTGTCATTTTCCACTCTGATTCAGACACCTAGAATTTTCTTTTATCTTGCTCTTCAGCTCATTCATGCGTTTAAAAACATTTTTTCAAATTATATTTTATTTTGCATTTCTATGTGTTTTGTGTAGGAGGAGAGTTTTCCAAATGTTTTCAAGGGATATGGAAGTAGAACTTCTACTTCTCTGAATTTGTTTCATCATTTATGAAATGGGAGTAATATCTACTTGCAGAATTGTAGTTAACTATTAGAAATGATATGTATAAAATATTGGCCCATAAAAGACAATCAATAAATAATAGTTGTAATTATTATTACCACTAAATATTATTTTGTCTAAAGAATAAAAAGACCTTGCTTCTACCCTGCTTTTTTTCCTAGATAAAGTTAGCTTCTGAAACTCTGAAACTGTATTTTTAAACAAATACTTTTTAAACAATTTTAATGTGCCACAGTGTTTCTAAGTTTCTTATGTATTAGTTTGGTTGGAATATAAGATATCTTACTGAATGATAAATTTTTGTATTTTGAGTTATATAATGTTTTAAGGCCTTGATAATGTAATATTTGGGAAAGAATAGACTTTAAATAGGAAATGTATTTTCTTATGAGACTTTATTCTTATTACACAAGAAAAAAATTATATTAAAAATATAATTTGAAAAACACAGTAGTAACAATGAGGATAAAACGTGGAGTAAAAAAGCCAACATATAACTTGAAAGGGATTTTTGAAAACTGTCACAATATTATCCATATCCTCTTTGTCTACCAAAATATTACTGAAGACTACAATGTATTGAAGTTAAAGCATTATATCAATTTGAGTAACTAATACTAAGAAATGCTAATCATATAATTTTAGTGTCAGTCTGGGTTTTTTTTTTCCCAAATTAGAACAGCCATTACTACACTTGGTGTTCTCTAAAGGAATATAAATACTACCAAAATCAATGTCCAATGCTTAAAGGAGAAATATGAGACACTGACATAGTGAATCTTTATTCCATATCTTCTTCCATGTTGCTCTGGTCTAGGACATGCATTTCTGTTTCAGGTAATAACCCATATTCATTCAGGAAAGATTCCACATCCCCAGTAAAAAATTCTTCGGCAAACTGTTCAGCAACACTAATGAAATTGCTTATGAGTTCCCCACCTTTGTAGACGAGCAGTGTGGGGAGCACATCTGAGGAAAAACGGTCCCCAGCACCTGTATTAGAAGCTTTTATTTTACAAAACTTGACCGTAGGGTATTCGGCTGCAAGGCATATTAAGCTACTGTTTAGAGCATCACAGCCCTTAATACCATCTTCATAAATGTGAACAATGATTGTGATTGTTTTCTGCTCCTTTTCAATGGTTTCCAAGAATTGCTCCCCAGATTCCAGCTCATAGACAAACCCATATCTAGGCCCGAAACTCAGCTTCTGGTGCATATCCTGCATACACTGCCTACGGTATTTACGAAGGCAATTTTCATCTTCTTTTTCTCTGTGGATTAGCTCATATTCTTGAACGCTCATCTGGAAATAGATGAAAGAAATGATAGAGATCATTCAGTCAGAAATTTATATTCCTTATAATACCGAACCCATTCTCAACTTAAAGAGTTTGCATTGGCTGTCCCCCCTACCTCCTGAGATGGCCTTCTCCTTCACCTCATTTGTTCAAATATCACCTTCTTTGATTATTCTACCTAAAAGTGTCCCTGCCCCATGTTCTTTATGCTGGTTTATTTTTCTTCGTAGCAATAAACATTACTTGATATTATAGTATATGTTTCATTGTTTAATATTAGTTTTTCTAACTTTTATGCTGTATGGGGGCAGAATTTAGTGTCTGGCACATAATAGGGGTTCAGTAATTATTTCATGACTAAATACATGCATAAGTATTGCTAAATATAGTTGAGCTATGAGATGGTCATGAAATGTGCCACTTTGGGTGAAAAAAATCCAGCAAGGTCTACTCTAGAGTGACTTTCATAAAAGTGTATACACATGCTCATACATGCACAAGTGCCTGTACATGCACTTAAATGTGTTTCCAACAAATGCCTTTGGACATTATTGTCTCCTCCACAAAAGTTGTGAAAAAGATTTTTTCTTATCACTTACTAATTTTTTTGGAATATGTAGGATGGAATTTAAGAAAGACAACTTTTACTACTATTTGGAGTTCACCAGATTAGCCAAAAGACCAGCAGCATCACCATTACCTGAGAAGTCCTGGGAAATGCAAATTTGGGGATGCCACCCCAGATCTACTGAATCAGACTCTGTGTGAGCCTGAGTGAGACATGTTTAAACAAGCCCTCTAGGTGATTCATATGCACTGGTTTAGGCTAAAATGAGAAAAGACCTAACTTCTATCTTCCAAGACAGCTATTTTTCACTGAAACTGGAATATAAAATTACCTGCAGAGCCTTTCTTAATAGCGATGTCATTATTAACTTAGTCAATAGAATGTTAAACACCCTTTCCCTTCACATACACACACACACACAAGATATAAAGGAGTGATGATGGGACATAGTGTGACTAAGAGATGTGGAGCAGCCCAGAACCAGGGAAGTTGGACGACTCCCAAATTTATGGAAAATCTACTATGTCTTAGACAATTTACATAGATTATTTTTCTTAATCTTCACAATAAACATATCAGGTAGTTTTTTTACAGAAGATACTGAGATTAAGTGGAAGTATTTGGTGCTTTCATTATTTCCTTTTCTTGTTTCTTCCTCCTATATTTGTTTTTCTAATGGCCTCATTCTTATTATTGTTTTCTGCTTTAAAATTATCATTCCAACTTAATTTGTTTTAATCCTAAACATTGTTAAATGTTTTATATAATTTTTAAGTTGCTACCATAGTTCTGCTAATTTAACAGGCTGAACCACAAAATACTGATTTACATATGCATTTGAGCATTCTTATGAGAACTTGTTCCATTCACATCTTCAGGCAAATAGATATTTAGGCATTCAGATACATTTCTAAAGCTTAACCTTAATACAATATTTTTAATCATTATAATGTCTCACATTTGTATAGCATTTTACATGTTTCAAAATACGTTCTCATTTATTTTCTCTTTAAAACAAGTGAAGGAGGTATTGTTATAGTTCCTCAGATAGGAAAATTTAATTGTCTCATCCACATCACATAGTGACTCAGTGAAGGAACCAAAATCTGAAAATGAGATCTCTTTTTTTTTTCCACTTCCCTCACAAACATTATATTGCATTAATTTTTTTTTTTTTGGCTGCGCCAGGTTTTAGTTGCAGCATGAGGACTTCTTAGTTGCAGCATCCATGGGGGATCTAGTTCCCTGAACCCAGGCCCCCTGCATTGGGAGCACAGTCTTACCCACTGGACCACTAGGGAAGTCCCTGAAAATGAGATCTTAGATTTGAAGATTTTTTACAAGGGCCAGAAGCCTAGAACCAAGAATATTTCTGATGCAGAGACTGTCTGTTGAGAATCAATATACAACAATCAATATACAACAACTCATATATACTGGTTTGGAGATAAATAAACCACTAAACTGATTTTTCCCCACAATGAAAATCACCTTATGGTTTCTTTTAGTATTTCTTTAGTATTGCTGTTGTTTTTATATAAATAATATGTGCTAATTATAAAGATTCAAAACTGAACTAAAAGCTAAAGGAAGGAAGTAATAAATACTGAAATTTTACCACTCTGATACTCTAAGATAATCTCCATCAAGATTTTATAGATCATCTTTTCATATTTCACTTTTTTATGTATGTATGACATACACATTATATAATAAGAAATAAGTGAGAATTTTAAAAAATGCTGCTCTTAAAAAAATTATGGATATATTTTTTTCATAGTGTGGCTTATTCTGCTTACCTTCTTCCTCCTCCTCGGAAAGGAGGTTGAGAACTGTCAACCAATCCCACCCTTCCAATTAACCAATATTGTCAATTTGGTGAGTGTCTTTCCATACTTTTCTACATACATGCTCATATAATCATAAACATAATCATAAGCATAAACACATATACAGTGTTTGTTTTCCATTGCTCTAGAGAATGGGATCACATAACTTAAAATTCTCTGTATCTTACTTTCTCATGTTGTGGAACTACCTCTAAGTCAACTCATGTATTTGTAACTCATTCTTTTAACAGTTGCCATGTATTTCTTAGTATGGGATGACTTTATAGGCATAGGCGTTTACTGCATTTCCTTTTTTTTTTTGCTAATACAAACAATACTATAATAAAAACACCCTGTAGATTATTTATTTTTGATTTCTTCTTATCTTACCTTTCTGCTGAATCTTTCTTTTGAGTCTTTGTCATCTCCACTCTGAGGAGAAGACATTTGTCTGAGAATCTCCTTCTTACTAGGTGGGAGTGAATTATTATCTTCACTCTCCAATTTAAACTTTCTCCAATCACTTATTACTCCTTTGGGTCCTGGAATAAAATTTAAAACAAATTGTTTTCCTTTTTACTTTCCAAGGACTATTTACACAATTGATATTGCCATGGGAATAGACTTGCTGTCTTCTGTATCAGAAAAATTATCTTATTTGGGCTAGAAATTTCTGACTGCCTTGCTCATAGAAATGTTCTCCCACATTAATCTTGTTAAGTGGGTTTTGACTACGAATCTTTCTATAACATCTGTGTTAATGAAAATACAAATTATGCACTTTGAGCTATTGGAAAAAATTGTGGGTAAAGATATTTAAAAATTAGAGTATAGAGTGGAAACTAGAATTTTAGAAAAATAGTACTGTCATTAAATAAGAAAGAAACTTCAGCAATAAACTAAAATTGGAAGCACACTATTTTTTTTTTGTTTTCGGTACACGGGCCTCTCACTGTTGTGGCCTCTCCCGTTGCGGAGCACAGGCTCCGGACATGCAGGCTCAGCAGCCATGGCTCACGGGCCTAGCCGCTCCGTGGCACGTGGGATCTTCCTGGACCGGGGCACAAACCCGCGTCCCCTGCATCGGCAGGTGGACTCTCAACCACTGCACCACCAGGGAAGACCTGGAAGCACACTATTAACAAAGGAAACTAGAATTTGGGGGGAAACAGATTGAAATGTTATCAAGATCCAGAGAACAATAATGACAATAGCACTTAAAAGACAACCAGTAAGAGGGAGGCCTGACTTCAATTAAAACTAAAATGGCTTTAAGAAACTTATTATATAACCATTCAATTCTTTCTAAGATCCTAAGAATCTTTTTACAAATATAGAAAAGATGGAATTTGCAGATTTAAGAATATTAATTAAATCAAGGATGATCTAACTGAAGTTCTGATGTTCAGTTGCCCTGATAAATAATAACAGTGTTTGGAAGAAGGTCTAAATTCTTGAAAATATGGAGTTTTAAATATCCTTCACTAAAACTTAACCATATCCATACTTTAATATTGTATTATGTATGTAGATGTATTCTCTCTCCCATATATTTCCTAATAATTTTTATTTATATAATAATAATATACAATTTTAATATAAATTTATTTATATTATGTTCAGACAATCGATTTTTTTTACTTACTTGCATAGTCTTCATTTTCCAGATGTGTCTTCTGCATATACAAAATATGCATGTGTATAGCATGCGTTTATGTGTGAAGAAAAGAGAATCCCTTTTTTTCCTCTTTTTTTACAAATGGTAGTATATTATGCACACTTCTGTTCACTTTTCTTTTTTTACTTCATAATATATCTTAGAGATTTTTTTCACATATATACATAAACATCCTTTTTTAAAAATGGAGGCATGGTATTCTACTATGTAGATATTAATTTACTTAGTTTCTTATTGATGTAAATGGTTGCTCCACATTTTTTCTCTGACATTATTCTGAGTGAAGAACCCTACACATACATTTTTTTTCCTCTCTGTTCAGGTCCACATATAGGTAATGGTAGTAAAATTGCTTGGTCAAAAAGCATATATATTTCTAATTTTAATATCGCTAAACTACCTTTAAAGAGGTTGTACCAATTTACACTGCTACCAGTAATGTATGAGTATGCCTCTTTCCAAAGTGTGATATTAAACTTTTTTACTTTTACAAACCATGTGAAAAAAACGTATTTCACTATATAGTTCTAACTTTGTAAGTGCCTATAAATTTTTTTTTCTAAATAGTCTATTCTATATTTTGCCCATTTCTCCATTTGGTTGTTGGTTTTATTCTTATTGATTTGTAGAAATTTTAGTATATATTAGGAAATTCACCCTTTGTCAGTTAGTTGCAAATGTTTTTCCTCAATTTGTTAAATTTTTTTTGGATTTTGCTCCTGATGACTTTTACCAGACAGCAGACATTTGCTTCCCCCCTTTCCTTCCTCCCTCCCTCCCTCCCTCCCTCTCTCCCTCCCTCCCTCCCTCCCTCCCTTCTTTCCTTCCTTCCTTCCTTCCTTCCTTCCTTCCTTCCTTCCTTCCTTCCTTTCCTCATTTCTATAGCTGAATTTATCAATCTTCCTTTATGGTTTCTTGGTTTTGTGTCATACCTAGAAGGTATTCTAAATACTGCCACTATGAAATTAGTTTCCATGCATTTTTGTTTAGTACTCATATGAATTCATTCAAACTCAAATTGACATCTAATTAAAACTGTTCTAAAAGTATTTGATTTCACATTAATTTATCCAGTCAAATATTTTTTAGATGATTCCACAACCCATTCAAAGGTATTACTTAAATTTCACACTGAATAGTGGCAATAAGAACATTAGAGATCTCCAGATCTAATTTTAATTTTATAATTATTTTTTTCTTTTAACTTTGCTTACCTGTGTGTGTGGCCTGTCCTTCAGAGTCTTCCTCCAAACTTTGCCTTTTGGCTCCTTCCATTTTAGAGATTCAGATTTGATATAATCTATAGGATAAACAAAGAAATAATGACGGCAGATGAATTCTAGGAGAAATATATGTATATATTCTGCTGCCAGGTTCCATGTAAGTTAAGGGTTATCACTAAGTGATGCAGTGTTTAGTTTTCTATCTACCTTGTAAAAGCACATTAATTTAATATTTGTGTCCTTAAAGATATTTGGACCTAAGAATTTTACATAATTTATAGTTTGTCTTTTTTTACTTAAAAAGCCTTCAGCTTGGGTCCATGTACTTAGTAAACATTACTTATTTTCTTTTTTATTACTGTTTGTTACCAAATTTCATAAAATTATATTCTAATCATTTTATATAATAATAATGTTTTAATTAGTAATAATTATATACTTACTATGAACACTTGTATGTGCCAGGCATTGTACCAATCATTTTATTGTATCAAAAGTCACTTAATTCTCACACAACCATATATAGCAGGGACAATTGTTAATGCCATTTTACAAGTGAGGAAGCTGAAGGACAGGGAGTTTAAGTTCTACTTGCCTAAGATCACATAGTAAGTGGTGGAGCAAGGATTTGAATCTACATTTGATTTTAGAGCTGTCTTAAAGCATTACACTCTTAATGGAAGTTAAAATACTGTATCATTTTTTCTCAGTGTGATTTGACAAATCCAGCTTCTGAACTGGCATTAAAGAACTATGATCTAAGGAATAGTGTGATTCGAAGCCTAACACTGTAACTTCTCTCCAAACCATGAAGCACGTTTTGGTGACGTTACCCACCAAGCAAATGAAAACAGCCAGTAACTATGCCTATAGAATTTTGAGAAGCTAAAATTTGTCACAAAATCTACCAAAAGCACATGGAGTTTTATTCTTAGGAAACTCCGTTATGTCTTCATGTAGAACCTATTTATTCCTAGTTCACATTCAAATCCAACTTATTTGCCTATTTATTTTCCATTATCTGGAAAACTCTATTATACATACTGACACATTCCCCAAGAAGGTCCATATAGTTGTGACTTTCTTGAAATTTTCAAGTCAAGGAGGGTTTACTGACAGGGGATATGCTATCTTTTTACTCTTTCTCCTTCTACCCTTTTCCCTTTGCCTCTTTCTTTCAAAGTCAGTTATTTTTAGATTAATTAATTAATTTATTTATTTTTGGCTGCATTGGGTCTTCATTGCTGCTCATGGGCTCTCCCTAGTTCTGGCAAGCGGGGGCTACTCTTCGCTGCGTTGCTCGGGCTTCTCATTGCAGTGGCTTCTCTTGTTGCGGAGCATGGGCTCTAGGTGCGCAGGTGTCAGTAGTTGTGGCACACAGGCTCAGTAGTTGTGTCACACAGGCTTAGTTGCTCCATGGCATGTGGGATCTTCCCGGACCAGGGCTCGAACCCCTGTCCCCTGCACTGGCAGGTGGATTCTTAACCACTGCACCACCAGGGAAGTCCTCAAAGTCAGTTTTAAGCAATGATATCACCCAGCTTATGCTTTGATCCCATCTTAGTTTTTTGTTGATAAACACTGAGCTTGGTCTGTTTGGTGATTTCCCGAGGCACAGAATGGTAAAACAGAACTCTTTGTCTTGATTCCTTTTTGGCTCGGACTTCTGCCCAACATTTGGACTGGTATCTTAATTTTATTGTTTCCCTCATTACAGTTCCTACCCAGAATCAGAGGAGGTCAAAGGTCTTTGCCAATTTGATTTGCCAATTTGAACAAGAAAAGACCTTTAAGAGAAGGCTGTCAAGGGAATGCCAGTCCATTCCACAGTATTTATGTAGCTATAAATGTAATAGAGAATTTTAAACCTGAATGGATTTAGTAGTGAAAAAGAATAAAAGATAATGAAAATAAGAGAAAATGGAAATAAATAAATGTTGTTGGACAAAAGAGGCTACTTAATTACTTAATGCAATTATTTAAAAATAATTTTTGCATCTAAGAAAAATGAGTATTATAAGTTTGCTTCAAAAGACCACTGCAGGGCTTCCCTGGTGGCGCAGTGATTGAGAGTCCGCCTGCCGATGCAGGGGACACGGGTTCGTGCCCCGGTCCGGGAGGATCCCACATGCCGCGGAGCGGCTGGGCCCGTGAGCCATAGCCGCTGAGCCTGCGCGTACGGAGCCTGTGCTCCACAACGGGAGGGGCCACAACGGTGAGAGGCCCGCGTACCGCAAAAAAAAAAAAAAAAAGACCACTGCAGAACAAAGTAATGGAAACTATTTCATAACTTCAATAGCTATTTAGTCCCCGGAAAAGTAGAGACTGAAGACAGTCTCTTTTATTTTGCAAAAGTAGATTGATAATTTGGGGTAGCTACTATTCACAATAAATATATATAAGTTTAAGAAATCCTAAAAATAATTTTTTTCAAATGGTGAAGAGACAGAAGCATAGATTATTTCTTGACCTGTTTCTTGCCAACCTAGTTGGCAATCTAGTGGAGAAAAAAAGAAATTTCACTTTTCAAAAAGACTTTCACCAATTTCAAGGAATTCCTTTACTGAAGAGATAATCCAGTTACATGGGGGAAAACCTGTTTCATTGATTGGATTAGCATATGTTAGGAATAGACTATGGGCCAGGCATTCCCCTGGGCTCTGAATTACATGAAGAACAAAACTCTTCTAGTATGGCATTCACAAATACTAAGACTGAAGTCAGCTGGGTTACCTATGTAGTAAAAGACAGAGTCTGTTCCTTACCTAATGCCTCCATTTGAGTTAGAGTACAAAGATTGGTGAAATTTACTACTAAGGGAACCAGTCAACGGAGACAGAAATTTGAAGAAAAATATTGAAATATGAGGCATATTTGCTTTCACTGCTTGAAGACACTGTAGAGGAAGACACAAGTCTAGTGTAATTAGCTATTGATATATTTGACCTGCCCACCTGTTAATATCCCCCGTCATTAACTTACTATGAGGCTTTCTGATTATCTCAAATAATTTATCTTCTTCAAAATTTGCTTTAATATCCTAAAATTAATCCAGTTAGTATTTGGAAGGTGCTCAGATGCTTACACATAGTAAGTGTATATAAGTCTGTAAAATAAAACTTTTACATTTCTATCTTTTATGTTTCTATATATAATGTAACAGTCATTTTAAAAATATGATCAATATTTGGTATTATTAGTGGCTAATAAATTCCATGTCTGCTTTAGGTTAAAGGATTTAAAGTAACAATAGGATTATTACAAGACTTTGGGTTATTGTAAACACATGCTGTGTGATTGGAAATTAGTGATAAAGTAGGGCAAGAAGACAAAAAAATCTGCCACCTTCCCCAAGATTTACTGTGGTTCAAGAGTTACTGTATTTTCCATATGATATATTATAAAAATCTGTGATGTTGTTCCTTTTTGATTTTAGACAGTTATAATACTGTTTCAATTAATAAAATCTGTGTTAAGTAAAAATTGTGTTTGCATGACCTTTGACAGAATGTCACTCACTCAAATGGGTACTACCAAACTCTTTTTTTTTTTTTTTTTTTTGCGGTGCGCGCGGGCCTCTCACTGTTGTGGCCTCTCCCGTTGTGGAGCACAGGCTCCGGACGCGCAGGATCAGCGCCCATGGCTCATGGGCCCAGCCGCTCCGCGGCATGTGGGATCTTCCCAGACCGGGGCACGAACCCGCGTCCCCTGCATCGACAGGCAGACTCCCAACCACTGCGCCACCAGGGAAGCCCTTTTTTTTATATATATATATCTTTATTGCAGTATATATAATTGCTTTACAATGTTGTGTTAGTTTCTTCTGTACAACAAAGTGAATCAGCTATATGTATACATATATCCCCATACCCCTCCCTCTTGCATCTCCCTCCCACCCTCCCTATCCCACCCCTCTAGGTCATCACAAAACATTGAGCTGATCTCCCTGTGCTATGCAGCAGCTTCCCACTAGCCATAAATTTTACATACCAAACTCTTTAAAAGTAAAAGTAAATATTGGTGAGAAATATAGTTTAAAAGTATAATTCTACCAAGTTAGTGTTTATTTTCCTCTTAGTTTAGGATTTTAATAGTAGTTTAAAATAATAGCTTATGTGGGATAAGATTTTTCAAACTTTGTCCTCAAAACTCTAACACCTCCCATCCATGGTTTAGTAATTATTAAGAAATAAAATGACACAATTTAAAACAATTTTTCTTTTAGTTCCTGTTTTGCACATAATAGTGATAATCTAGAATAGAAAGGAAGTAAAATTCTTAAGTATTTGTTTTAAAAAACTCTAAAATCCCCAAATCCACCCCTAAAATATTTCATTATCATCATTATTCTTGTTCACATGATACCGTGATGATGACATTTGTTTATCATTTCATATATGTTGATCTAATCTAATCAGAACATCTAGTTTAGAATTTACTGTAGATTCTCAGTGTTCCAGAAGAGCTTTGCTTTCAATACTAACTGTTGTAATTTACTGGTAGGTTTTCAAATAGTGGGCTCATCTCATCACTGTTTAAGGTATGGGCTCATCTCATACCTTAAACTGATTTTTCTCCTAGCATCCACAGCAATTTGTAGAACTTATTTTTACATGCTTCACTACTGTAAGTTCTTCCAGGACAGAGATTAGTCTTCACTTGTCATTGCCTTACTTCTTATAACTGTTTCACATGTTATAAAAAATCCATAAATGACAGCAGCAATTTTGAAAGAATATAAGTGCTAGGTACTTTATACACACTGTTTTAAATTTTCACAGAGCAATTTTCCTCATTTTTCAGATGTGAATTCTCAGGCTCTGGGAGTTTCAGTGACTTGCCAACACTCACAGAGGTAGTATGGAGTAGATAGAGCTAAATTTCAAATCCAGGTTTCTCTGACTTTCAAATCTCTAAAATACTTATTTCTTCCACTTTGCCATCACCTATTCAATAGCATGCTTAATGAATGAATGAATGAAACAAATCAACCTAATTTATGCATAAGCATTAAAACCAAGATAAGAATATGAAAAATAACAGATCAATAAGTCACCATGTCCTTGTTCTTGGAGATAGTGTTTATTCTAATGATATATTTCTTGAGATAGTATTTATTTAAATTATAATTTTCTTGAGATAGTACTTATATGAATTATATATGTCTCTGTTTGGATTAAACCTCATTCATTTATACTAAATGTAATAGAAGAGTCTATTCCAAGTTATCTGAGTTAATTCTAAATGACTAATAATGACTGTAAAGTTAATACAAAAGACAAAATGGCTTTGCTTGCTGTTGGTTCTTGCCAATCATACATACTGATTGAGAATTTATCATCAATCCTATGTCTCTGGATCACTCATAAAAGCAAGTGTAATAGGCAACATACATCAATTATGTATCAAAATAAAACTACAAAACGCTCTTTATAGAACTACTCTTGCTTGTGTAGCAAAATTAAGGAACTGTTACACTGAGCTTTGTGTGGAGATTTGTGCAACTAAGTGAGATACTTCACTCAAGGACTCATCTCAACCTTTTTGAAAGAATTAATTCTGTACTCCAAAGAACAACATTTGAATTTTTAAATGTAATTGAAGTAACAATTCTATGGCTTCAGCAATCTTTAAGATCAATTTCTAAAATTAAGCCTGTTTCTTAGTCCTGTTTTTATGTAGCTCAACTTTTATATAAAAATCTTCTCAATGTGTGACATATCTTTGGAAACTAACACTTAATCTTTCAAACTTTATGCCACTTTTCTATTTGTCAAAAATCACATGTAAACATAGTTTCCTGGTAACTGAGTCTTCTTGGGCTGCTATAACAAAATATTACAGACTTTGAGGCTTAAACAACAGAAATTAATTTTCTTACAGTTCTGTAGGCTAGAAGTCTCAGATCAAGGTCTGGCAGGGTTGGGTTCTGGTGAAGCCTCTCTTCCTGGCTCACAGACAGCCACCTTCTTGTGTCTTATATGACAGAGAGAGGGGGAGCTCTGGTATCCCTTCTTGTTAGGACACTAATCCTATGGATCAGGGTCTTACCCTCATAACCTCATTTAACCATTAACCTCATTATTTCCGTATTAATTACTATCTCAAGATACCGTCACATCTGGGGTTAGGTCATCAACATATGAATTTGGGGGAACACAGTTCAGTTCATAGCACCTGGCTCTTACTTTTGTAAAGAATTATCTAAATTATGTAATAGATGATGGCCACTATTTCTGTGCTTTGGGCCTGAATAGCGCATCTTTTCCCTAATTTCTAAAGCTTTGGGGCCTCTATGTTTCAGGGTTTCCCATCTATCCTTTAAGAATTGCAGGTAGGGAAATGAGGCATACCTAGGATTATGTTGTCCAATTTTTGGATTGTTTATTAGTTCTTTCCTTGCTTCTGGACACGCATTCCTGGGTTGCCACAGAAGGTTCTATAAAAATATAGGCCAGGAAACCCCTACATATCAAATAATACAAATGCCAGTTATTTTCTTGGCCAGTCTCTGGGTTGTTCTGATGTCCTTAGGAAAACATTGGCATTCTATAGTAATTGCAATACAATCTAGAGTGTTGTGTAAAGGTAAATCAGAAGAGTGATACATAGACTTGGTTAGAATGTATGGGTTCACCTTGATCTAGGTCAGATCAAATAACTAGTTGTAGATCTAAGAATACACTGTGTATCAGTATTTTCCATACAGAAGGAAAAAAGCTGTTTTAGGCATTACAATAACTATTATTTTCTGTTGAGAAATAAAAGCTATAAATGCCAGGGGAAAGAAAAGGCCCAATAGAAGTATTCCATTTTATTTAGTAGGGCTGAGGTTCAGGTAAATGTGTTTTCATTCTTTTTCTTATTTTAATTGTAGTTTAAGGTTTTAGATTCTGTATTCTGATACTGGTTTCCTTAAGTACAAAGTAAAGAGGTTAAACAACCAAAGATTAAAATGAACTTCCCATGACATACATGACATCTTTCCATGGACATAAAAAATGTAAAAAAGAACATTAAAGTATCTTTAATGTGAAAATTTCAAAATATTTTTTTGTTGTTGTGCAATTTAAAACAAATAACCTTCCCTCTCTCTTATACATGAATGCATATGTTCCCTTCTGGAAACATGGAATAAGAAGCTGTTTTAGAGAAGGTGCTATACTAAAAATGACATTATTTTGTCTGAACATGATTAGTCATGGAATGTAAATAACCAACTGGGAGTAAAGTACTGAAATGCTTGATTAAAATAATTCTTTAACTTAACTGAAGTGGAATGTAGCAAATTATCTTTAAGGCATACTTGGAACATACTGTGTTATTAGGTGTCTGAAACCAAGCAAAACTGCTAGGTGAGAAAAATCTATAGAAATTCTGCTTCACCTTCAATTTTGATAGAAACCTAGATTCTGTGTCTTGGTCTATGCTCCATAAGGGTAATACACTGTGCTGCTCACCCTTGCAGGGCTTCATGTTCTACCCTTTTCCACCTCTAACCATAAATCTTCATAGATCTGTGCCTTCCTTTGTTTTCCAAGGTGACTGTGAGCTAATCTGATCAACTAAGCCAGGTTAATGTTCTCACCAATGCTAATATATTAACGTCAGATGCTTTAAGCCGTGCTACGACTGTCTTCCCCAATGTCATATTGGGCTCCTGTAGAAAACAGTTCTGCTTTTTCTTTCTTATTAAAAAAAAAATCATCAGTGGTGGGAATTTCACTTCAGATAGGTCTGACAGCACCACCTCAGATCATGGGAGCTATTACTGGGCTTGTGAAAACTGCATTATCTCTCAAATCGCAAAATTAACTCTGATGATTTCACCCAAGCCATAATTTCCTCTTTCTCTACCCCACCCCACTATTTTATTTACTGACTTTGAGAACTAGAGATTTTTAGTAAGAGTGATGTGGTCTTAGGTTTAATATTAATATAGAGGGGATTTTATGCCTCATAATATATCAGTTAATTTCTTGAATTACTCTCTAATTGGTTTATTTATATATGTCTTCTACCCAGTGAGGAATTAGCTTCTTGTGGGCAGGAACCATGCATTGCAATGCTTCCAAGTGACAGTATAGCATAATGATTAACAACACATAAACACTTGGGTTCAAATATAGCTCTGCCAGTTATTGGCTGTGTGACCTTGAGCAAATCACTAAAATTCTCTGTGCTTTAGTTTTCTTATCTGTAAACTTGGGGTGATAATAGTGTCTACCTCAAATGACTGTGTAAGGATTAAATGATACAAAATGTATTATGTGAAATATATAGTATTTAATAGTAGGAACTTAATAGGTATTGAGTAGAATGATAATTAATAAATAATTTAAAATTTTAGATACTAGAACCAAATATTTAAAATTAATAACAGACATTGTCAAACTAATATAAATTTCATTTTGGAATCAATATGTATACGCACTGCTTATGTCTAATTATCTCCCTCACTCAAATATATGTGTGTATGTGTGTGTGTTGTGTGTGTGTATGTAGGTATCCACATTCATGTTGTACATTTATCTCAAAGCTGTTTTACATTCTCCTATCACATTACTGACTAAGGTCCTTTACCATCATACTTTGATTTACTTCTAGTTAGGTCTGTTTGCCACAAGGCATTTAAGAATGTGAAACCTGAAAAGGAGATTAATTTGAAGTCATGAAATACAGGCTAATAAAATGTACATGAAATTGCTTTGAAAACAATAGTAGAAAGGTTTTCTGTAAATGTGTACATATGTGGAAAATGGGAGATGAGTATTTATTCGAATGTGATATACTTGTTTTCCAATGAATTACCTCTCTAACTCTGATTTTTCAGCTTATAAGTGATTTTCTGTTTGAATTTCCTTTCAGCATTTATGTCATAGTGATTCATATATATTTTCTGAATTTCAGTTGTCTAGTAGAGTAGGACTTTAAAGAGACAGTAACAACACTCAGGATTTCTGCTGCCACCTTTAGTCACTCTAGTTGTTAATTTGGGGGTAGGTCAACTTTTACATTTTTATATCATAAGGAGAGTTTTCTTTAGAAATAAATCCCCAGAAGCATGAATGGAGCATAGGACACACCATCCTCAAAATGGCTGTAACAAATAATGCTGAGCAAATGGTTGGCTCTAAGCAAATGTTCCTTTTCTTTTCTTTACATATAAAATTCACATATTGATGCTATTGAAAACATCCCTTACTTTATTTTTTACTTTTTTCCTCCCTAGTGTCTAAAGTTTATAATAACATTGATAGAAGAACTGTGATAGAAACTTTAATGTAAGACACTGCAGAGTAGATAGAATGTTTTCTTAGCTTCTACCTTTCTCAGATAGTTCTGATTTTTCAACAAATGAGACAGGCAAGTGAGAGATGTAGGGAGGCTTTTGAACAATTTGTATGTCAGGAATGTATAACAAATAACAATCATATTTGTCAACCAGTATCATCAGTAAAAAGTATTCTGGGAAAATAGGAGCTTTCAAATTATAACTGAATTATTGCTCCTAACAAATGAAGAAGACATTAACTTATCCAGGTTTGCTCTTACTACATACAGATATTATCTTACTTGTTCTGAAGAAAAGAGAAATGTCAGAACCTGGTGGGAAATTCAGAGCATATATATCTTGTTTTGAATAATCTCTGTATCTTGTAAAAACACTATACCAGGACATACTATTTGAATTCCATTATAGACATCACAGATGGTATATATATATATATTTGACAATAACTTATGTAATATTAAATCCAGTTTATAAACATAATATTTAGGCAAAAAACTGCTGTGGAGAATTAAGTGATCTCTAAAATTTTTTCTAGCTTTAACATTAGGTAATTCTAAGTAGCATGCATAATCGTCAAATATATATATATATATATATATATATATTTAAAATGGATGCTATAATTAAGAGCTATTTTTGCAGTTAATAAAAATATTCCGGGCTTCCCTGGTGGCGCAGTGGTTGAGAGTCCGCCTGCCGATGCAGGGGACGCGGGTTCGTGCCCCGGTCCGGGAAGATCCCACATGCCGCGGAGCGGCTGGGCCCGTGAGCCATGGCCGCTGGGCCTGCGCATCCGGAGCCTGTGCTCCGCAGCGGGAGAGGCCCCAACAGTGAGAGGCCCGCGTACCGCAAAAAAAAAAAAAAAAAAAAAA